>NC_141372.1:9214221-9306800 GCF_963921425.1 Dryas octopetala | reverse complement strand
GTTCAATACCATAAAGTTGATTCTGCTTGTCTGGGTATAAGCTGATTCCATGCATGCCTAATAATTATGTTAAAATAAATATTCATTTTGTTTTTTTTGTTACAGATATTGCATGTTTATGGTATTTTTATAAATAATGTTGAGGGGATACATAAAAGGGATCACGAAACTTGTACTTATTCGAAGTCTCCATGGTTGATTTACAGAGTCTTCTTTGAAAACTATGAATGCGGGAATAAAGAAATCCCCTTCAAATGGGAGTGAGAAGGCTTTACCATGTGAAGAGCAGCAGGCAAAGGTATCTCCAGTTAAAGTGCTCCTTTAGCATTTCTATAAGTGCTTTCTTTAACTTGTTTCAAGTTTGGGGCATGGATACTTCAACTGTCACTGCAGGGAGAATGTGTATTTACTCTACAACACTCTTAATGTTTGCAGGTTAACGAAGTGAGAAGGTTGATAGGGACATTGCCTGATAAGTTGTCCATTTATTGTTCTGATGCATCCATATCAAGGTATCTAATGGCAAGAAACTGGAATGTCAAGAAGGCAACTAAAATGCTAAAAGATACCTTAAAGTGGAGGTCAGAATACAAACCGGAGGAGATTCGTTGGGTATGCTACCATTTATAGCCTTATAGTCAGAATTCAAAAGCAGAATGTCTGCCGGATTCTACCTTTTTTCTGTGCTTAGAACAAGTTCCGCTCTCTTTAGTTTTCCGTAATGTAGTTATCCGCTCTGGTAGTGTACTAGTGTCAAATGAAGCCTGATAATCTTCTGCAAGTTGCGTCCTTTAGTTTTTTCTTTGTTTTGCAACTGGCTTATATGGTTCTGGTTCAGGGTACTCAACCAGAGCCAATTGACCTCTTTGTGGTTTGTAAAAGTTCAAGTGTAACCAGACCTATTAGCAGTTCTGTCTGATTCCAATACCCACCTATCATGTAAACTGTAAAAGAATTGATAGGCGAATTACCAGAGTCCATAGCTATAATTACCTTGAGCCTAGATACTACAAGGGCCAATGGGAACTCTTTATTGGCTGAGGTTGTGGACCTAGCTCAAGTTTTTCTGGCATATAACTACCCAAGAGGTGATGTTCTTACAAATTCATCATTTCCATTTGTAATGTAGGAAGAGGTAGCTCGTGAAGCAGAGACAGGCAAAATTTACAGATCAAATTATATGGACAAGCATGGGAGAACAGTTCTTGTCATGAGACCTAGTTGCCAGGTTTTATCTTACAAGCCCCTCTCACTCCTCCATGTGAATTATTTGTGATTTGTAAATTAGCTATTACTTAATATTTGAAGAGTTGTTGGTTTGGAACTTTGGATTAGCTACATCTGGAAGGCATATTCTTATATTTGGTGTAACACCCTTTTTTATTTATCCACTTGATGCATCCCTTCCAACCAAAATTTCACACATATTGAAGCAGAAACTTGTTGCACAAAGAACTTATTTGACTATTAAGTTCAGATAATGAACATATCAACCTTGTGCATCATTTTTTTAAATAAAAAATAGGAACCATAGTGCAACATTAGGATAAAATTATTTCCTATAAGCTTCTGGCTGAATTCCTAATACTAGGATTTGTTGTATATAGACATATGTAATGCTCTAGAGATCTGAATTTCGAAGAAAACTACTTGATAACATCTTATAGTTTATTTTAATTGCAGAACTCAAAGTCAACAAAAGGACAGATTAGATATTTAGTATATTGCATGGAGAATGCTATTTTAAATCTGCCGCCAGACCAGGAACAGATGGTTTGGCTGATTGATTTTCAAGGTTTCAATCTGTCAAATATTTCAGTGAAGTTGACACGGGAAACTGCCCATGTTTTACAAGACCATTATCCAGAACGCCTAGGTCTTGCAATACTGTACAGTCCACCAAAATTTTTTGAACCATTCTGGACGGTAAGCCCATTCTGATGCCATTTTTCTTTTTGACTTTTCACTAGATGTATACTTTCGCGTAGGATAAATGAAGTTGTAAAATATCTTTTTGCAACTGACAGCCCTCCTGATATTGTTTTCTTTTGGGCAAATGAAGTGGCAATTACCACCCAAGTTTGGAATCTGGAAGAATGCCATTTTTATTTTCTCATAAATTAATAAGATCCATAGTAGTAAAATATCTACAATTGTAAACAAGGTTCTTGCATTTTCTGTTTATCTTGTGCCATTCCAACACTTAGGCATTAGTGCTGGCCATCTTTTTCCCTTTTAGTGATCGAAATTTCACTTTAAACCTTGATTCAAAAATGGAAATTTAAACACATGATCTAGAGTCAAGAACTTTTATTCAATTAATTTCATTCTCATGTGAACAGATCTTGATCTTCTCCATTCCACTGAAATGGAGAGTCCGGGTACAATAATAGCATTTTGGCACTATCTGTTGGCACAAATAACTTTTTAAAAGCTATTCCAATTTTTGACGAGTATATCCACAGCTGTCAAATTGAGATCAAATAACTATTGTTGCAAATTCAAGCTCTCATAATTTTCTCAAGCAAATGGAAAGGATCCTATTGGCGTGGTACTTGGTAGGTTTGCATTAATGTAGGGAAATCTACTGGAAAATGTGTCAGCTAGGTGTTATGATTGTGCAGGGAGCATATATCACCATATGTTCTTTTCTTTTTTGGCAACCAATGAAGCCAGAGTTGTTGATGTGCCAATTAAGTACTAGGATCCTGTAAATTTGTCATAATAGTTTGCTTGTGATGCCAAAATAACGTTTTTGTTGCAGATTGTAAAGCCTTTTCTAGAGCCAAAGACAGCCAACAAAGTAAAGTTTGTTTACTCGGATGACCTTAACACCAAGAAGATAATGGAGGATCTATTTGACATTGATAAACTAGAGGCTGCATTTGGTGGAAATGATACTACAGGTTTTGATATAAACAAATATGCCGAGAGGATGAAAGAGGACGACAAGAAGACGCCCGCAATTTGGACAAGAGAAAATCCTCCTTTGGCAGCCTCACAACCTGTCCTGACCAGTGGTGCTCTTTCATTGGATTCTGTCAAGTTAGTCTCAGATTCTGATGCTTCTGTTAATGAGAAAACAGACAGTTCCTCATCCCATGGGATAGAACCAGAAGTTGTCTCAGATCACAATATCCTGGTGGCTGCTGGTACGAGAAATGCTACTGAAGATGTACATCGAGTATGAGATTGGTTCGAAATTTGGTGACTTAACTGTACTGATGTATCTTGCTGACCAGTCTGACTGCCTGCTTAGTACTTAAATTTAGAGGGTATCTGTCAACTCGATTTGTGAATTTATTTTTGGCATTGTTGGATGAATGAATTCGCCTTGTCAAGTTAGTGAAAACTCAGAAGTAGTTAAAAATTCAAATAAGGCATTTTATGTATGTCTCCCTGCTTCATTCATTATGGTTCATTCTTCAATCTTAACTAAGCATTTTCTCCTCATATATATGTCTTTTTCCTTTAAGAAAAAAAGTGCAGGAAGTTAAAGAACCATGGTAAAATTATACCATTATTGCGTTGAGAAGTATGGTGTTACCATCCTCGGAAATGTATTGGGGAGTAATCAGCAGCATAGGAAATGCTACATTAACATGTTACATAAAAATATCTCTAAAATAGACTTGTTTTAAGTTCAGTTCTAAGTCACTGACTATCAGTGCAGTGATCATTTATATCCGGTTGATAAAATTCAAAGCTCAAAAAGTATAGCACGTAGATATTTTCTATTTTATTTGATTTTGATTTTTACTTTTTAATACACGAATACTTTCTTCTCACAAATTTTAGTATTCATTTGTATAGTCAATTGCAGGGCTAAATCATGGCTCCTAAATGAGGGCTCATAACTAGTTGAGCACTTGAGCCTGCACATTCATGTCAAAAGTTTGACTTTTACTCTTCTCATCCAAATAAGAAAAATACAAATGGCTCCAAAAATTTTGAAACTAACAAAATCATTTAAAATTGTTTTGAGTGTTTAGTTCCCTCTTCTCACCCTCACCCCTTTCTCTCTTTAATATTTTGTATATATAAAAAAAAAATAAAGAACAAACCCAAAAAAGAATGAATGCAAGGAAGAAGATGTACTCTTATTTCTGTCCATCAATTACAAGATTACAACTGGGAGGAATAATAACATACAGCAACAAATCTCACTCCTATCTACGTACCACAGGGTCTTGACTAAATTTGCAAGACACATACAGAAAATACACATAAGCAAGTAGCCAAATATTTCACGTATCTATAGACCTTGAATATTGTAATGACACCAACTGAAAAGGCAAAAGAAGAAATTGCTCAAGCATATTTTAGATTTTAGAACAGGAGAAAACTTAAGGAAGAGCGAACCCCAGCCACAGTAAACCTTAAGGACCACGTACAGAGCATAAAAAGCTTGCTTTGTGATCCTGCATGGAGTTGCAGTTATCTATTGTTGATTATATTCCTCCTTTTCGGTCTTGTTCAACTTAATGACCATATAGTTTTTTTGTTTTGTTTTGTGTGTGTGTGTAAAAGTGGGATTTTTGCCTCGTTCAAAGTTGAACTTACTTTAACAGTTTAACTATGTCTTGTTCGATAAAATTCTTGAACAGACTAGACCGGAGCATTTAAGATTGTCATGAATGCTTAGAATGTGAATTGTTGAAAAATTTAGTAACAGTGAACATCCACAAGCCTCACAAGTCACAACCCATGAGAAGAAAAGTCTATGACAATGTTCCCCGCAACGAATGCATTCATAGTCATGCATGTGTAAATGTCTATGTTGTCAATTCTTGCATCAATTAATCCAATACACACCCTCATTTTATGGACACAAAAACTTTTAACAGAAAACTGAGACACCGGAGTTGTAAAATACGATCTGCAAGCTTCATTTAGCTATCTTTGCACTTTCATGTACTGGAGTTTTTAGTGTGGAATGAAGAGGAGCCGAGTTGGCTCACTTCATCCAATTCACATTTTCTTTGCGGATTCATTCCAATAAAACTCTCTCTTCTATGAATGTATCAATTTCATTTCATTAAGTTCAAGGAGAAGATGCAAAATTTTCAATTTATTATAGAGATAGAGACAGACTTTGACTCAAGTGTATGAAAAACTCCCAAGTATGGACTTTCAAGTCTGAAACCTAAACTGGGCACGTAGAATAATTATAGCTAATGCAGGGCAGTTGGCACTATAAATAAGTCCCAGAAGTAGTATAAACATTATATACACCAAAGAGAAAAACCATGACATCTTCAAAAGTATCATGCTCTGTAGCTTTTTGCCTTTTCTTGTATGTTGAGCTGATTTCATCATCAAACTTTGCTTTTGCTTCTGCTGCTCCTACTGAAGCAGAGACTCTTCTCAAATGGAAAGCCAGCTTTACAAATCAAACCCAGCTCAATAATCTCACCTCATGGACTTACCTTCCCAGTAACAATGCCACCAATTCTTCCAGCAATCATAAAACAAATGCAAGCCCATGCATTTGGGCTGGTATTTCATGCAACGCTGCTGGAAGTGTCACCAGGATAAACCTTGCCAACTCTGGTTTACAAGGTACGCTACATGAATTTTCTTTCTTGTCCTTCCCTAATCTTGAATATCTTAACCTCAGCATCAATCAACTCTTTGATCCCATCCCACCTCAGATCAGTTCCCTCTCAAAACTCATTTATCTTGATCTCTCTCAGAATGAGTTGTCTGGGAGAATCCCACCAGAAATCGGTCTACTAACAAATCTTACCGGTCTCAGTCTCAGTGCAAATAATCTTTCTGGTCCAATCCCAGCATCCTGGGATAGAAATCTTACCCTTCTCCATCTCGATAGAAATAAGTTGTCTGGCACTATTCCTAAAGAGATAGAAAACTTGAAATCTATGGTTGAACTAGCGCTGCAGAACAACCATTTGACTGGTCCTATCCCACCTGAAATAGGAAATTTGAAGTCTTTACAAAGCTTAGGCTTGAGCAACAACCAATTCAACGGTTCAATTCCCGCTTCATTTGGTCACTTGAGCAAACTGGAAAGATTATACCTCCTTAATAACAGACTTTCTGGCTCAATACCCCAAGAGATAGCAAATCTCACAAGGTTGACCACCTTGCAGTTGGGTCATAATCAATTAGTTGGTTATTTGCCCCAAAACCTTTGCCAAGCTGGATCACTCACAAACTTTTCAGTAACCAACAACCATTTGATTGGTCCAATCCCTAAAAGCTTGAAAACCTGCAGGAGATTATTTAGATTGCGGCTTAATGGGAACCAATTGACAGGCAATATATCTGAAGATTTTGGTGTCTATCCAAATCTTCATTTTATAGACCTAAGTGACAATAACTTCTATGGTGAAATCTCACACAATTGGGGACAGTGCCCACAGTTAACAACCTTACGAATTGGAGGAAACAACGTTACTGGTAGTATACCACCTGAGATTGGCAACACAATCCAAATTCAAGAACTCAATCTTTCTTCGAATCTTTTAGTTGGGATTATCCCAAGGGAATTTGGGAGATTGACTTCTTTGGTGAAGCTGATGTTGGATGGCAATCAATTGTCGGGTCGTGTACCCTCAGAGTTGGGATCACTGACTAATCTTGAGTATCTTGACTTATCCACAAACAAAATCAATGATTCAATTCCTAGCATTCTGGGTGACTTGGTCAAATTATTCTATTTGAATTTGAGCAATAACCAGTTCAATCAAGGAATTCCAGTTCAGTTAGGGAAGTTCATTCACTTGACCCAACTTGATTTAAGTCGTAACTCGCTTAGCAGTAAGATACCATCAGAAATGAGCAACATGGAGAGTTTGGAGAAGCTAAATCTTTCCTACAATAATCTTTCTGGTTTCATTCCAACAAGTTTTGGAGGCATGCACGGCTTGTTGTATGTTGACATATCCTACAATGACTTGGAAGGTCCCCTTCCCAACATCAGCGCATTTCAAGATGCTCCCCCAGAAGCATTACAAGGGAACAAAGGATTGTGTGGCAACTTTGGAGCTTTGCAACCCTGCAAACATGGCTCAAAAAAGGAAAAGGACCACAAACTCATATTTGTAATCACATTTTCTCTTGTGGCAACACTTTTACTTCTTTCTTCTTTATTTTCAATTGCCTTTGTAGTAGAAAGAAAAAAGAAGCATCAACATCTAGAAGAAAACATCACGCATGAAGAGTTTTTTTTGTCAGTATTAAACTTTGATGGAAAAACAATGTATGAGGAAATCATTTGGGCAACCGAGGATTTTGATTCTAAATATTGCATTGGGAAAGGAGGACATGGAAGCGTCTTTAGAGCAAATTTGCCATCTGCCAATATAGTTGCGGTGAAGAAACTCCACCTGCTATGCAATGGTGAAAAGAATTTTCAAAAGGAGTTCTTGAATGAAGTAAGGGCACTAACAGAGATACGACACCGAAACATTGTGAAGCTTTATGGTTTTTGTTCCTATGAACGACACTCATTTTTGGTGTATGAGTATCTAGAAAGGGATAGTTTGGCCACAATATTGAGCAAAGATGATGAAGCTAAAGAATTGGGGTGGAGTAAAAGAGTGAATATTGTTAAAGGTGTAGCTCATGCCTTGTGCTACATGCACCACGATTGCTTGCTACCAATTGTGCATCGAGACATATCAAGCAAGAACATCTTGTTGGATTCTGAATATGAGGGTTGTGTTTCAGACTTTGGCACTGCTAAGTTTTTGAACCCAGACTCAACTAATTGGACTGCATTTGCAGGCACATACGGATATGTGGCACCAGGTAATATTGTGGTTTTATGTTTTTTGTATTATTATATATATATATTTAATGCATTTTATGCTTTTCTTTTTAGGCCAATGATTTTTTTTTTTTTAATTTATGGTTTGGATGAGGTTAATTAAGGATAAACTTGCATGTTACACCTCTAATAGCATGATACGATTAATTTCTTCAAACTTTTGTTGAATAGTTATACCTATATACTAACATGCCACTGCTATGAGCTTTTTATCTAAGCAGAGCTTGCGCATACAATGGAAGTGACTGAGAAATGCGATGTATATAGCTTTGGAGTAGTAACATTGGAAATAATTTTGGGAAGGCATCCAGGAGATCTTCTCTCATCTTTAGCATCAAGATCGTCATCGTCATCATCTGCATTACCAGCCAACCAAATGCCAATTGTGGAGTTTTTGGACCAACGCATTTCCCCTCCTACACATCAAGAAGCATGGGAAGTGCTCTCTCTTGTAAAGATAGCGTTTGCCTGCTTGAATGCCAGTCCGCAATCCCGTCCAACAATGAAACAAGTTTGTCAACACTTCTCAGCTCAAAGGCTGCATTTGTCAAAGCCATTGCGTATGATAACATTTGGTGAATTGCTTGCATATTAATTTTATCGTACATAACCAATAAAATTAATGACATTTTGGTTAGCCACAAAAAAAAAAAAAAAAAATTCTCTCATTTATTTCATCGACTTAAACAAAAAGGTTGTAAACATGCATGGCTGTGGGCCTACTTGTATATATAATTGAATACATATATATATATATATATCAATGCATTTAATTTCTTATGGCCAAAATTAGCTACACATATATGGATACAGTTCTAAGATTGCAAGTATTTTAAAAAATGTCACTGGTATAGAAGATGCATAAATAACGAGTTTCAATATTACAAAATAAAGCCCTAACATCAATCAAAAGCTGCATATATACATTCTAGAAGAATTTTATTTAGGTGCAAGACATTCGCACCGTGTGAACGTGAACTCGGTGTGAGACGTTCACACGGTGCGAATGTCCGCACCTAATCGAGCCTTCATTCTAGAATGCCAAACATGTTTCAAATTCTGGTCCAAAATATTTAAAGTCAACAAACACTTGATTTAGTGGGATTCTTTTTTTGTATAATACGAAAATGCCCTTGCTTTAGTACTTGTAAAGAAAATCTAAAAAAAGTTAGGGTTTATCCTTACTAAATAGGTATCTCAAAGTATGAGAACCAAAATGATCGAGTTTTATAAAAGTTTATATAAATTGGAGGTTTATAAATGATCTGCGTTGAAATGAGATCAATGGTTTTGACATGAAGTACTGTTTAAGAGGGATGGATGAATAATGGTTAATGATGAGAAACCTTAGAGGAAGAGAAGGCTTTTCTTTTCGGTTCTTTCTGTAAGAATACGTGTTCTTCGACCTAATCCCATTCCCATGGTACTAGGCAATACACCTAAGTTCAAATAATTCAAACGTTTCCAGTTATACATTCATGCAAAGGCGAAGGGTAATAAACAAGACAGTGTTCTGTTCACAGCAAATTAGAGGAACTACTTGAAAAGTTTTATTTTGGACCTTTTTGTCCGGGCCTTTATGTTGTTGCAGGCGTGCCACTAACTTGGGCCTGCTGTTTTTGAGTGGCCCAAAGACACTCATCTCAAGCAAGTGGAACTGAGTAGGAACCAAACTCAGTCCTAGTTCTTTTCTATGCCCCTAGGTTTCTCTAGGATTTCACTGATTTGGGTGGATGGTGACTGTGTACGTGCTTGAATTTAAAAGTGAGTACTGTTGGGTTCAGGTAAATGGGGCTCAAATAAAAGCAGAATAAGATGAACTTAACACTGTTTGATTCAGATATGTAAATGATGGTGGTTTTTACTGCAAATCTAGCCATGCATGGGCTTCAGGAACCACATCATCATATTTAGGAACACAAGATTTAATGCTTTTTCTTCTTAATCGCTGTACATCTTCTACTCCAATTACAAGGTAGTTTTGTATGTAGGATTTTAGCCTCGTTTAAGTTTGAGCTTAATTACTTTAACCATGTCTTGCTGGATTTTTGAAATACTTGAATAGTGTAACAATCTGGGAGCATTTAAGATTTTTCATGGATGCTTAGAATGTGATCGATTTGTTGGAATATTAGTAACCGTGAACATCCTCAATTAATCCCCATAACCCATGTGAGGAAAAGACTATGAGAAGGTTTCCCCTCAACCTCAACCCCCACTTGCAAATGCATTTTTTAGTCATGACTCATGTATCAACCTCAACATCATGAGCCTTAAGACGCCCTTTTGTTGTCAATTCTTCAATCAATCAACCCCCACTTGCTCTTAGTCTTTGCTATTGTTTTATTTAACTGTTCATCCAATAAACATTTTCATTTTCCTTGCCGATCCAACAAAATATCTCTGCTATGAATCTTTCAATTTCATTTCATTAATTTCAAGGATAGACATAAAGACTTTGACTCAAGTGTATGAAAAACACCAAAGCCTTCCCTAAACCATCATTAAAAAAAAATTGAAAGAAATACTGAAGACTTGTGAAAACAGAGCACGTAAAATAATATAGCTAATAGATGCTCAATCTTTCCCACAATAATCTTTCTGATTTCATTCCAACAAGTTTTGGAGGCATGCATGGCTTGTCCTGTGTTGACATATCCTACAATGACTTGGAAGGTCCCCTTCCCAACATCAGCGCATTTGAAGACCAAAAAAGATTGTGTGGCAACGTTGGAGCTTTGCAACCCTGCATGGCTCAAAAAAGTAAAAAGACCACAAACTCATATTTGTAATCATATGTTCTCTTGTGGCAGCACTTTTACTTTTATCTGCTATATTTATAATTACCTATGTAGTATAAAGAAAAAAGAAGCATCAGCATCTAGAACAAAACAACAAGCATGAAGAGATTTCTTTTTCAGTATTAAATTTAATTTGATGGAAAAACCAAGTATGAGAAAATCATAAGGCAACCGAGGATTGAATTAACTAACAAAATCAAGAATTTAATAAAGAAAAACAGAAACAATGTTCCTTATTGCCTTCAGCACCCAAAGACTGAGCAACTTGAAAACCCCTTCAAAGGTTCTATATCTTTGTCATCGTTTTCTTGGTCACATCATTTTTTGTTTCCGATCATAACCATGGCATCTTTTGTAATTCGATTCAAATTGATGCTCAACCAACCCCATTTCACCGATCGGATTGTTAGTGATAAAAATTACTTAAATGGTCTGACGACGAAAAACTTATTCAATTTTGTTATGCTCATTCTCTCTGACTCTCTCAGTGATCATTGATCAGATCAGTATCATGTTAAGGTACACAAGATTCAATAATTTTCTCTCTTTTATAATGGTCTATACATCTTCTACTCCAATTACACTATTTGGTTCTGTATGTTGGATTTTTGCCTCATTGAAATTCTGAACTTACTTTAACCATGACTCTTGTTCGAAAAAAATACTAGATAGTACCTGATCTTTTTTTTTTTTTTTTTTTTTTTTTTTTTTTTCTGTCTAGGAGAATTTAAGATTTTTATGAGTGCTTAGAGTGTGACATGTTTGAATATGAGTAACAGTGAACACCATCCACAAGGTCCACACCCCCGGATATATATGAGGAAAGTCTATGAGAATTGAGAAGCTTCCCCTCAACCCCCACTTGCAATTGAATTTTCCAAGTTGGACCACCAGACCACTGAGCAAAAGTCTATGAGAAAATATCCCTGAATCGCTATTTCACCTCAAATTCTCAATCCCTATATTACGCACCACATACAACAAGAAGAAAAAAAGAACCAAAGTTGGCATTTTCTTTATAGATCGATAAAGCAGTGAGACAAAGACTTTCAATTAACCTAAAGCACACGTTCATTTTAAGGCCACAAAAACATTTAATAGAAAACTAAATATTTTCAATGAATGTATCATTTTCATTTCATTAAGTTCAAGGAAACCATGCAAAATTTCCAATTTTAACAAGATATACTGGAACGACTTTCAAGTCAGCACCCTTAAGACTTGTCAATTGATTATGGAAATGAACAGGGCACGTAGATAGCTAATGCAGGGCAGTTGGCACTATAAATAAGTCCCAAAAGTAGTATAAACATTATAAACACCAAACAGAAAAACCATGACACCTTCAACTTACGAAAAATTATCATGCTATGTAGCTTATTGCCTTATCTTGTATGTTGAGCTGATTTCATCATCAAACTTTGCTTTTGCTTTTGCTGCTCCTACTGAAGCAGAGGCCCTTCTCAAATGGAAAGCCAGCTTTCAAAATCAAACCCAGCTCAATAATCTCACTTCATGGACTTACCTTCCCAGTAACAATGCCACCAATCATAAACCAAATGCAAGCCCATGCATTTGGGCTGGTATTTCATGCGACTCTGCTGGAAGTGTCACCAGGTTAAACCTTAACAACTCTGGTTTACAAGGTACGCTACATGAATTTTCTTTCTTGTCCTTCCCTAATCTTGAATATCTTGACCTCAGCATCAATCAACTCTTTGATCCCATCCCACCTCAGATCAGTTCCCTCTCAAAACTCATTAATCTTGATCTCTCTCAGAATCAGTTGTCTGGGAGAATCCCACCAGAAATCAGTCTACTAACAAATCTTACTGTTCTCTATCTTTGGGGAAATAAGTTTTCTGGCACTATTCCTAAGGAGATAGAAAACATGAAATCTATAGAGGAACTAGACTTGAGCAGCAACAAATTAACATGGCTTATTCCTCCAAATTTTGGAAAATTGAAAAAGCTAACCCTGTTATCCTTGTTCGACAATCAACTTTCTGGCACTATTCCTAAAGAGATAGGGAACTTGCAGTCGTTGGTGGAACTAGACTTGAGCGAGAACTATTTAACAGGTCCTATCCCTCCAAATTTTGGAAACTTGAAAATGCTATCCATATTATATTTGTCCAAAAATCAACTTTCTGGTCCTATCCCACCGGAAATAGGAAATTTGAAGTCTCTAGATGAATTAATACTTGATAGAAACAATCTTTCTGGTTCAATCCCAGCATCCTTAGGTGATTTGAGAAATCTTACCAGTCTCTATCTGCATAATAATAAGCTTTCTGGCCCGATTCCTAAAGAGATAGGAAATCTCACGAGGGTGACACAAATGGAGTTGGGCATTAATCAATTAGTTGGTTATTTGCCCCAAAACCTTTTCCAAGGTGGATCACTCGTATACCTTACAATAAACGAAAACCATTTGATTGGTCCAATCCCCAAAAGCTTGAAAACCTGCAGGAGCTTAATCAGATTGCGTCTTAATGGGAACCAATTGACAGGCAATGTATCTGAAGATTTTGGTATCTATCCAAATCTTCATTTTATAGATCTAAGTGACAATAACTTCTATGGTGCAATCTCAAACAATTGGGGGCAGTGCCCACAATTATCAACCTTACGAATTGGAGGAAACAACATTACTGGTAGTATACCACCTGAGATTGGCAACGCAATCCAAATTCAAGAACTCAATCTTTCTTCAAATCATTTAGTTGGGATTATCCCGAGGGAACTTGGGAGATTGACTTCTTTGGTGAAGCTGATGTTGGATGGCAATCAATTGTCTGGTCGTGTACCCTCAGAATTTGGATCACTGACTAATCTTGGCTATCTTGACCTATCCAAAAACAAAATCAATGATTCAATTCCCAGCATTCTGGGTGACTTGGTTAAATTATTCTACTTGAATTTGAGCAACAACCAGTTCAATCAAGGAATTCCAGTTCAGTTGGAGAAGTTAGTTCACTTGACCCAACTTGATTTAAGTTGTAACTCGCTTAGCAGTAAGATACCATTAGAAATGAGCAACATGGAGAGTTTGGAGAAGCTGAATCTTTCCCACAATAATCTTTCTGGTTTCGTTCCAACAACTTTTGGAGGCATGCACGGCTTGTTGTGTGTTGACATATCCTACAATGACTTGGAAGGTCCCCTTCCTAACATCAGCGCATTCCAAGATGTTCCCCCAGAAATGTTACAAGGGAACAAAGGATTGTGTGGCAACGTTGGAGCTTTGCAACCCTGCAAACATGGCTCCAAAAAGGAAAAACACCACAAACTCATATTTGTAATCACATTTTCTCTTGTGGCAACACTTTTACTTCTTTCTTCTTTATTTTCAATTGCCTTTGTAGTAGAAAGAAAAAAGAAGCATCAACATCTAGAAGAAAACATCACGCATGAAGAGGTTTCTTTTTCGATATTAAACTTTGATGGAAAAACGATGTATGAGGAAATCATAAGGGCAACCGAGGATTTTGATTCTAAATATTGCATTGGGAAAGGAGGACATGGGAGCATCTTCAGAGCAAATTTGTCATCCACCAACGTAGTTGCCGTGAAGAAACTCCACCTGCTATGCAATGGTGAGAAGAATTTTCAAAAGGAGTTCTTGAATGAAATAAGGGCACTAACAGAGATACGACACCGAAACATTGTGAAGCTTTATGGATATTGTTCCCATAAACGACACTCATTTTTGGTGTATGAGTATCTAGAAAGGGGTAGCTTGGCCACAATGTTGAGCAAAGATGATGAAGCTAAAGAATTGGGGTGGAGTAAAAGAGTGATTATTATTAAAGGTGTAGCTCATGCCTTGTGCTACATGCACCACGATTGCTTGCCACCAATTGTGCATCGAGACATATCAAGCAAGAACATATTGGTGGATTCTGAATATGAGGGCTGTGTTTCAGACTTTGGCACTGCTAAGTTTTTGAACCCAAACTCAACTAATTGGACTGCCTTTGCAGGCACATACGGATATGTGGCACCAGGTAATTAATATTGTGGTTAAAAATATATGGAAAAAAAATTGCTTATTATTTTTTCTCATTGGATTTCATTCGAACCATTTTGTTTCGCGGATGACGTACAACAAACCGCCCCATGTCCTAAAAGTCCAAAGGACTCTTGTGTCAATGGTTTGAATCCACTTCTAATTATGTTTTTGTATTATTATATATTTAACGCTTTTTATGCTTTTCTTTATAGGCCAATGATTTTTTATTTTTTTTATTGTTAGGATGATGTTAATTAAGGATAAACTTCTTACGCCTCTAATAGCATGACACGATTAATTTCTTTAAACTTTCATTGAATAGTTATACCTATTTACTAACATGCCACGGCTATGAACTTTTTCTTTGATCAGAGCTTGCGTATACAATGGAAGTGACTGAGAAATGTGATGTGTATAGCTTTGGAGTAGTAACATTGGAAATAATTTTGGGAAGGCATCCGGGAGATCTTCTCTCATCTTTACCATCAGGATCGTCGTCGTCATCATCCTCGTCGTCTTCATCTGCATTACCAGCCAACCAAATGCCAATTGTGGAGTTTTTGGACCAACGCATTTCCCCTCCTATGCATCAAGAAGCAGGGGAAGTGCTCTCTCTTGTGAAGACAGCGTTTGCCTGCTTGAATGCCAGTCCGCAATCCCGTCCAACAATGAAACAAGTTTCTCAACACTTCTTAGCTCAAAGGCTGCATTTGTCGAAGCCATTGCGTATGATAACATTTGGTGAATTGCTGGCTCTCCATGGTTTGACTACCTGAGGAATGTGTTTCTTTCTTGTACATTCACTTTTTGTGAGCCTTCTTCATAGAAGGAAAGTTCTTTGATGTTTTCTTATTGTAATCTATTCCATGCACTTGTGTGCTATGGCTCTTGTATAATGCATGTAGGATGCCTCAATGTTAAAAGTTTGCTTTTTTCCTTGTGAGAAATTTAAGAGAATAAAACAATGGCTTCTTTTTGTATAATGGTTTGATATATATTATATACAGTGCATTGTTATATGCCTATAGACAATGCAGGCTATGCAGCAACACATACAGACGAATTTGAGTTTGTACGCTCCCCAACATAGAAGAAAAGAAAAGACCCCAGAAGGCTCAAAATCAGTACTAACCAATTCAATAAAGAACAAACCCAAAAAGAGAATGAATGCAAGGAAGAAGATGTACTCTTATTTCTGTCCATCAATTACAAGATTACAACTGGGAGGAATAATAACATACAGCAACAAATCTCACTCTCATCTACCACAGGGTCTTGACTAAATTTGCAAGACACGTACAGATAATACACATAAGCAAGTAGCCAGGCCTGTGAGCTACTGGTTGAGAGCTGTACTCACATATTTCATGTATTTATAGACCTTGAATATTGTAATGACACCAACTGGTACAAGACTACTGAAAGATAAGGCCCCTGAAAAGGCAAAAGAAAAGAAATTGCGCAAGCATATTTTAGAGCAGGAGAAAACCAGTAATTGAGGTTCTCTATTTGAGAATGTATTGTGGGGTTGGGTTACCTATATACTAAATAACACCTTAATGAACCATCTCATCTAACTTCTGCCTGTAAAGAGCCAAACTCTGCAACAAAATTCAAATAGCAGAAGTATTACTGCCTTACTTCAGGATCAACAGTTATAGAAACTAGAAAAAAAAGAGAACAAAAAGTTGATAGTGATTAATAAATAGTCTCTCCGTTTGTTCATATATATACTGAGAACTGTAAATCATTGCGATTTTCAGAAGTGTATTAGGGTCTAATTAAAGCCATGAATAAGTTGAAGCTTTCCAGAGGAAATTTAAAGCTTTAAGACAAAAAAAAAAAAAAAACTCGAAATCAGATGCACCAAACAGAACCAATCGCTGTGACTTTGAAGCTCCTTTTCTTTCCGCAACAAATGGAAGAAGACAAGGGAAAAACACTACATTGCTTCTCCCAGCCCATGTACTTAAATATTTTTCAAATTGCACCATTTTGATCGTGCTCATGACTGTGCATGAAACAAGCTACTGATGACATGAAAATTGAACTGCAAATATACAACTAAGTGCAAAATTTTGAATACCTTGGTGTAGGCATAAACCCCAGCCTCAGTAGGTCCCGCAGGACTTCCCCTCCTAATGAATTTTCCCTCTTTGAAAATGTAAAGCATGGGTATTCCAGTTGAAAGTTCTAAACTAATAACCTGCCAAAAAGGAACGGGACCAAACATTATTCTTTTTTTTTTTCTACAAAATTATTAGCGTCACAACTATGGTGCAAATCTAAGTAATAAAAAAGGTTTGTCACCTCTTGGGAAGTTAGTTTATCAAGATACATTATTATGGATCTTAATGAATTCCCATGGGCAGCAATCATAACATTCTTTCCAGATAAAAGTTGGGGTTCAATCTGCAGCAGAATACTTATGCAGTCAGATGTTAAAGAATGGCATATTGTCAAAACTGCATCAAAGCTTCATCATATTTTGGACATAATACAAACAGTTAAGAGGAAACTAGACATAGGTAAGTCATGTGTACTTGATTTTTGAAATAAGCAACAGCTCTTTTAGCACACATTTCCAAACTCTCGCCATTGGGAGGGGGTATGTCATAACTCCGACGCCATTCATGCACTTGTTCCTTCCCATATCTATCCGCTGTTTCCTGTTTATTGAGACCCTGTAATTCCCCATACCTAAGAACAACATTTATGTCATGCAGGTAAGTACAGGAAAGGGAGAACCGGCAAGAGGAATGATTACAAAAAAAGCAGAGATTAAAATAACTACATTCTTTCATTCAATTGCCAATCTGCAATGACTGGAATGGATTGCTTTTTTGTGTCTTCACTAAAAATCTGACTCCATGACCTAGCCTGTTCACTCTCATTATGTACTACAACTGGCACCTGCAGGCAAACTTATAGTGAACAAGCTGACAAATGGATACAATATATCTCTCATCAAATGGAACATATTTAGGCCAGAAGAATAAAACATGGAGACTCAAAAGGAGTTCAGGCATTAAAACAAATGTGAAATGTAGCTCAACTTAACAGTGTAAATTTTCATGTCTCTCTCTCTCTCTCTCTCCTCCTTCTTTATATAGGGTACAGACTAATTTTTTATCTGCTTACCCGTGCCATTTACTGCACTGATGACCAATGGTATAAAACCAATTCAATCACCTATGGACATCAGTTTCCAGTTGCCAATTAAAAAGCCTACAAATAGCCATTTAAGTTGTTGCCTTCTAACATTCAACAATTTTTTTTTTCCAAATTACCTTCTTACGGCGGTGCTGTGTCATGGCAAGCATGGCAGTCATCTGTGCACGAATGAGTGCAGATGTATAGATCATGTCGACAGGTATGTTGCTAATTCTCTTGCCGGCTTCAATTGCCTCTTCTACACCCTTCTTGCTCAGAGGCACATCAACACAGCCTGTGAACAAGTTTTTTTCATTCCACAATGACTCACCATGCCTAACCAAAATCAAAGCTGCTTCAGCTGAAATGAATATGGAAAAAAGTTAGAAAATTTCACAAACAGAATAATTTTAAACTCATGAGGATATGCAACATCATTTGTATAAAGACTAACCAATATGGTTTTTCTTGAGGAAAATGATTTATACAACAGCGTTATGTTATAATCACGACCAAACAATTGATGTGTATATTTACTATATATATCAAAACAGGATGAGTAATTCGCCTTACTAGATTTCTTCCGAGAATCGTTGGCTTTATTATTTGAGGGGGATGAAACTGGATTAATCACTGAAGTTTGGGAAGTCGAGGCTCGAATTATACCAAGGTTCCTCTGGCCAGAGCTATAGCATCCTCTTTTTGACAGTCCAACATCAATCTCGAAACCCTTTGAAATCAATCTCACTGCACTTTTCCCAAACTCTTGATGATGGCTGGAGTTATGGAGCTGTCCAAGGGATTGAGGAGTCCCAATGGTTTGGTGAAATACAGCAGCAGCCATTCTGAAAATTCACAAAATCTCAAGGAATGACACAAGCACACCAATTGTACAATGGAAGGAAAAAGACAATCTTCAAATACAATTTATCATAGCTTTATATTAACATTTTGTACATCTTGCTATGGTAAATAAAGGAAAAAAAGGTATCAATTGAAACCAAAATGTAGTTAAAGTCTTGTCATGCTTATGAACAAATGGCCCTTTTTTTTTTTTTTCAAGGGTTTTTGTCATGCTTAGGCATTCTAATTTCTAAATCAATACCAAAATTAGATGAATCTTAATTAATTAGTTCCTAGTAACTTTCAAAAACAACCCATAAAGTTAAATACATGTATGGAAACAACAAGCTAATACAGCTCAGAGAAACATGTTCAACCCATCATAATCATAGCTCACACAAAAGCCAATATAACTGGCACGTGGAAAGTTGATTATTAGAAAACAATTAGTAGCTGAGTATATATTTATATGTAACAAATAGTTCAAAGAAATAAAAAATGGGTAGATCTATGTTAAGAGTCTTCTCCATAACTGGAAGCAAATCCAATACTCTTGCTCAAATCAACTGATTCTTAAACGGGATTTCCAAGAACCCAATCAACATTAGACCAAACAAAACCAGAAAAAAAATGTCTTTTTTTTTTTTTCCTTAAATTTTCATACACATTCAAATCAAAACTATAAACGAAAAAAGAACAAACCTTTGCAGCAAATTAAGCGTATCAGAGACAAACCCAGAAGCCGAAATGCCCAGAAGCAAATGCAAAACTATTAAAAAAATGAGCTTGATATAATACAGAGAGGGTAGGTAAGAGAATTTGTAGCTTGGTTGCTACATATACGCGAAGCGACGAAACCGAGGCAGAGAAAGTGCAAAAGAGGAAATGGGGTCAGAGTTTATTACGAGAGAGGTTGACGGAGAAGAAGATGGTGGACAGGTGGAGTCGTTTGTATAAGTTAATAGACTTACATGTCCACCTTCTCATTCTCAACGAACAAAATAGGAGAGGGAAAGTGAGTTACACTACACACATACGTATAGTTTATATATGTGTCATGGTGTGCGAATGAGTTTTATATGAATTTTTATTTTGTAGAAGAAATCGTTGTTGTTGTCGTCGTGCTTAAAAGCGCTCTCAAGGAACAGTATAATGCCAGTTGACCCAAGTTGGCAACACATTCAATTTTTTTTTTCTCTTTTTTAATTTTTTCTAATGTTAGTGCTAATTGTTTTTAAATGTGGAATTTTCATTTGGTTATTAGATTTTGTTATTGTCATGGATAATTGAACTTAATTACATGGTTAATATGAGAGGATAAATCTGGTCATGTATATCCATGTTGGATTAATTCAAATCAAGAGGTCGGGTAAAGTGATTAGAAGAGAAAATCGGATCCAATGTAAATGTTTACTCTTACTTATTTTTAATTTAGATAAGGAGTTTTTTAGATAATAATTTGGGTAAGGACTTTGCTAGAGATAGTACAATTATTACTCATTCAATTTAGAGCTAATTAGGTTTGGATTCTTTAGAAAAATAATTTTTAGATAGAGATCAGGGTGTTTTAAAATTTATAAAAAAATTTTTAATTCATAATAAAATCCTTTAATTTATAAATAAAAAATTTTAATTCACAATAAAGTTCTTTAATTTATAAGAAATTTTTTTAGAGTATTTTGTAGAGACTGCATGTTTCGTCCAAAATCCAAGAGTTAAAACCTAACATAAAGCTGTCAAAGAAAAAAAATAAAAGGACTTGATTAAAACCCTAAATCACTACCGATTTTAGTCTAAGAAAGACTCATAAAATGTACTGAACTCTAAATCTTCCTTAAATTTAATGGATGATATAGAAGGCAATGACATTCTAGTTGAAAATTTTTAGATAAGGCGACACATTTTACCGTGTATTTCTAAATATACATTTTCGATTTACTAATTTATTAATTATGTAACCACTTATTATGAAAGAAATTGTGCATGTGCTTGTTATATGTAAGTTTTCTTCATAATCAAGCAACAAAATTATAAAATGAGAGCCGTATAAATGAGGGAGTTGTGTGAAAGCATTAAGGGTCTGTTTTTCAAATTGTTAGAAGGGCCAACGGTTTATGATTTGCCTTTAAGTAGTTAGAAGGGGCATAACCTCCTAAATTACCGAATACCAAACAAAGCAACCCTTCAAAGTCTCCAATTGACAACTTCACACCACCACACCTACCTCCGCAAGCCACCTCCTTTCTGGTTCTGGGTGTTTTTGATATAACACGTGCTGGCTTGCATGTGTTGTGCATATTCTTACAACAAATACAACGTTCCCACCTAACTCCTCCATTAGCATTCAAATATTGAAATATATGAAATGAGATCTAGACTGCTTCAATGGTGGTCTTAAGATTTTGCCACGTGGCACAACAAGCAAGGTACTCTAATCATTGATCGAGCTGGTATGCTAAGAATATTCTCACATTGTTCCTCTCAGTCCCTTATTGGAGACGCTTGTCGGTTTAGACTTTAGAGTAAAGCTTGTGTCAATGTGTCATGCACCTCATGCTCACGTACTGGTATTTTAACTTGTCTTCCCAGTTGACATTTTTCATGCCTAATTCAGGCTTTTAATAATTATAAACTTCAAAATCAAAACTAAATTATGTATTAAGTTTGTGTATACATAGTACAGATATCGTATGATATATATGTTAATTTAATGGTAAAAAGATTTATACTCTAATAATAGAAATATAAATTCATCAAAATTTAAAAGTTAAAAGGGTGTATGTATGCCACATGTGTTTGTATAGTAAAATTTTCTTAGCCTATGCTCTCTTTGTAAATTTGGTTCTCTTTGTAAGGGATCTTGGTGGAAAAATATATCGTATATATTTTTATTTGATACAAGTTGTCCTACATGTAAGTTGATGAGATATCTCAATTGAAAGGGTTATAGAATTGTCACACTGCACCCAAGT
The DNA here is from genome assembly GCF_963921425.1 of Dryas octopetala. NCBI lineage: Eukaryota > Viridiplantae > Streptophyta > Magnoliopsida > Rosales > Rosaceae > Dryas > Dryas octopetala. The sequence continues at coordinate 9,285,221 of NC_141372.1, read as the reverse complement.
TTGATTTCCCCCTCCCCCTAATCGAAAGATGTTATACTACATGTAACATATTAAGAAGATGTAGCATGCAACATAACTTGTATTTAATGAAAATGTAACAAGATTTTTAAGAATATGTACATGTTAGTCATATGATTAGTTTTATAAATTATGTTACATGTAGGATAATTTGAATCTAATGAAAATATATACGAGGATTTTTAAGAAGATGTACAAGTTAGTCATGTGATTAGTTTTGTAAGAGTATGTGGTATATAACAGTTATATGCAAGGGCTTTTTTGTCTGCACCCATCTTCCTTATTTTTTATAAATATATTCTTGATTTACCTAAAAAAACAAAACGAAACGAAACGCCTATATTCATAATCCGACGAGGCTATTTAGCCTCAATTGAGCTTAGAATATGTGATAAAATGTCACTAAAAAAGGTTGCATTCACTCATATTCTTGGGTCACGTACACTGGGCCGATTAAGTCTGGCAAGATGCTATGAGCAATCCGTTTATATAATAGATAAGACCCAAGTCTTCTTTAATGAGAATGGGCTTTCATAAGACCCAAATCCGTTTAATAAATTTTGGTAGCACAAACCAAAGCTTTCCCATTAGAAAGCAAGAGAAAGCTTGAATCCATGGTGTTTAAATGGAGCTGAGCAATTGTTTAATGTTTATGGCTCACCAAGTAGACCTTGGCTACTACTTCAATGCAGCTTAGTACTTCAACTTCACTCGGGAGGAGACGAGTTCGCCTACTAGAGTATACATTTTCTCCTTGTTAAATCTATTCATAATTTCATACGTAATACAATATACAGACTTGGCCGGCAACAAATTTTTGAAAAACATACGAGTGCTGGAAAATAGATGACGCCCATCTTTTGACTCTCTTTTGGTAGTCATGCTTATTGCTTTGAGTACAGGGATCATTATCAGTAGACAGATGTCTTTTATAAAGTGATATTGGGCAAGAAAGATAACACTCTTGAGCACGAGAGCTATAGACCTCACAAAAGACCTCAAGATTTTGTTGACTATCCACGAGCAGTAGTTACTTCAAATATTGCTTTAGTTTAAACAAAATATGGATTGGATTTACTTTTATCTTCTGTTGAATCATTTTCATTGTTCAATAGATCATTTGTTAAGCCAATGATTTTTCCTGAAGATAAATAGACTCGGACTTTACAGTTTTTCACGCAGTGTCTTGACCACCGGGCTTGGCCACCTAATCTGATGGAATGCTATTAATCCTTAACTGCTGATCATGTACAAGTACCACTGAATTATGCAGAACTCCTATGCAATGGACAATACCACACTGAATTCAAATCCATCGAGAAAATCAATTTAATCACTTATAAATATATATTTATAAGTACTAAAGTAACAGAAACCATATTCTACAGGCCAAAAGAGACCATGTAATATAATTTAAGAGAGTCTATTAGCAACAAATCTCAAGAATCTCTAGGTGTTGAGATAACAAGCCATCAAATAGCATTAAACATTTATCATGACAAACCAAAGCAAAGTTTTAAAACTAGACACATACTAGGAGGAACTCAAACCACATCTACTCATCGAACTCCTGCAATTCCTTGAGAATCTGGGCACAGCCAGACAAGGCTTCAGTCTTCATGAACCCCATTGCATTGGCAAAACGTTTTTTCGATGCCATGCCGTTGTAGCCGGTGAGGATCACACGTGCGCGGTCACGCCCTGGGGAAGCTGTTGCACAGTCCTTCTGAGGGCTGCTCACAAGGATAGCATCACAAAGCTGGTCCTCATGGTCCTCTGTGACTGTGATCTTGTAGGTACCGGTTTGGTCTGTTGTTCCTTCTTTGCTGTACTGGAGTTTCATGCTGTGCCTGTCTTTGCATTCCAGTCTGACCTTGGCACCTACAATTAACATCATTGGTTAAAGTTGTTAGAGGAAATCAACCATTCTAAAAGTTTTTTTCCCTTTTCCTTCTAAAATTATCAGTTTAGAGAACCTATACTACTTGGGATCAATACAAGACAACTATACATCCAAAATTCATATAAAAACTGGTTGTCACAACCTATGTCAAACATAGGCTTAAAATTGTATGCTTGCAGGTGATTGTTCATATCCTAGGTTTAGCTTGTAGAAGCAAGAGCATCCAACTCAAAACCAATTGGCAATGAGTGAACATAAGGCAAGGCTTTACATAATTGATGTGGGACATCCTAAACACACCCCTCATGTGTAGTTGTGACTTGCAAAACACACATGCAACTTCCATTGGGTAAAGTGAGATCAAGTGTGGCCATTAGGCCTGGATTGTCTGCTCTTATAACATGTAGAAATTAGAACATTCAACCTAAAACCGTTTTGACAATGAGTGAATAAGCTCCGGACATTATATATTGTAAATAATAAGACAACATGTTACATTATGGACATGGGAAATTCTCTCACCATAGCCTAAAACCTTGTACCAAATGAGGGAGTGGGTTGTGGGATTCCTTATTACCCAAAAAATGGTATGTTGTTATATAGTCCCAGAATGTTAAGGCTTACAACAATGCTATTTCTCAAAACAATTTTCTGGGTCCTAAGACTCAATCACAGTTCTGAAATGGGGCTCTTTTAGGTGGGCTATAAACAATTCTAGGGCTAGATTTTATAATAAAAAATTCTAGGGCTGGATTTTATAATTCTACAAAGTCATTGTCCATACATTACTTTAACGTCAACAATTCTTTGGCATAAACACATAAAAATATAATAAACAGACGAATCATAAAGCATGATTTTGACCATCTAGAGTCTAATTGGTGCAAACCCAGTCAGATCTAAGAAAATAAACCATCTTGAAGTTCAAATTAAAAGGACAAAAGAAACAACATTTTCAGATCTAGCAAATGAGATCCAAATTGAAAACCCACCTTCCATAAACACCCAAAAACAAAATGGGAAATTAAAAAAACAAAAAAAAAGTAAATGGTTACCATGAATGTAGGTAATGGCTTTGGTCTCATAACCGGCACGGCAAGTGTCACAGTAGACCTTTCCTTCCACTGTGTACGGAACCCTCATGGGACGCGTGGCGAGGGCCAGAGCCGGCAGCACACACAGAGCAAACACCACAAGTAATTTCGCCATTAAAAGTCTTCCCTTTTTGCTTACAGAGATTTGAGAGAAGAAGACAGAAAACGAAATGAAAATGCAGAGGAGTGAGAATGGTAGAGAGAGAAGTGAAGAGATAGTGTGATAATAAAAGGCAACGCAAGGAGTGCCATCACGGGAAAGTTCAGTAATAGCCGGATAATTGATTGCCCAAACCGCGTATTGAGCGCTTTCGTCTACGCGCCAAAAATGCTGCACCCGTTGGCTTTTTTGCATTTGGTCCAATGGCTGATTGCCACGTAGTGAAATGTGGAATTGTGGTCATTTTTCGTGGGAGTGTTTGGCGGTTGCAGAGAGGTGTGGTGGGAACGGGTGCAGAGGAAAGAACAGGGCTTGTGAGTTGTGATTGAGTGAAGCTGGCGCTTGTCGGTGCTCACATGGGGCTCTTTACTTTTGGAAGCTTGTGAAAGCAAGTAAAGTGTGTCGATGGGCTGTTCTCCACCCTAGCTCTATTACACGACGTCGTTTGGTCTTCACGCTGTTGCATTTTTTTTTAAGAAATGGAAATCAATGTCTCAATGATAGAAAGGCCTGGGCTCTAAACTGCTTACTTTCCGACCACTGTATTCCATTAGGGATTGGGCCACTATTCTGGCCGATAAAGGATTGGGCCCCTATATCTCTCTCACCAACGAAAGCAGCCCATTGTGTTACATTATGGGCCACAAGATTACTTTTGGTATCCGGTGGTTGCTCCACCGTCCAACTCCCCCTCTCTCTTTCTCGACTTGTCTCTCTCTTCCTTCCTTCTGCATCATACCACCAATGGTGGATGCTGACCTCCAATCAGTCACCCTTGGTGGTGCTGTGTATAAGGGAGGAAGATAGGGACATACAAAGAGAGAGTTGGGTGAAGAGAGCACATGCTCGCTAACAGTAGCCAAAAATGCAAAGTGGGTGCATAGGAGTTGGGTTTTATCTTCTTTTAAGTTTTTGTGTAGATATGCTTGTTTTTTTTTCCTAAGTATAGGGACCAAAATTATAAATGTTTGCTCAAAAATTGAGAGGTTAAGTGTCTACGAATGAGATTTGGGTGCCCATAGAAGATAAAAACTTTCCCACAATATAGATTGGTGATACAGGTGTGCATTGGGTTGGACAAACCCGAAAACCTGAATTCAACCCGCACTTTGTGCAATTTGGACAAGAAGATTTGGTAACACGAGTTGAGAAAATTCTCACCCCGACCAACCCAAATTATAACTTAGGCAAACATGGGTTGAAAATTTTCTAACTCAAGCAACTCGAGGAACTTAAATTTATACATATTGTACATAGTAATAATATGCATTTGAAGTTAATAAGTTGAAAACTATGAGACGTGAGACTACAAGTTCCAAGAGAGAATGTTGGACGCTGCACATGAATCTTAAAGGGGAGGACAATATCTAATTATTATGTTTACTTTTTGTTAGAATTTAATTATATTACCCATTACTTTTTGTGCTTTAGTAAACTAAGGTCTTGTTTGTTTCACCTTCTTAACAGGGACTGGCTTAGTTAAGACTTTAAGCCCATGTTTGGTGAGCTTAGGATTAAAAAACACGGGGCTTAGTGAATCCTCTCCAACTTAAATGAGCTTCTTAGTTGGGCTTAGTGAAACCCGTGAAAATGTGGAGGTTTAGCTAAGAACCTCCTTAGCTGGGTCTACCTAAGACAAAACTTTCATCTTCTACAGCAATCCAACCTATTTCTTCTACCTGCAGCAACAACGCCAGTCAACGCAGTGCAGCAACAACGCCAGTCACACACACACTCTTTCTCTCTGCTCAATGCCATGGCGCTTGCCACCGTCGTCGACCACCAAAACAACCACCACCTCCACCTTGAGTCCCTCCCTCTCATCGACCTCCGCCTCCTCTCCCAATCCGAGCTCTACTCCCTCTCCCTCACCTCGTATTCCTCCTCATTTCAACGAATCCGCCGGCAGCCGCAAGCAGACCTACTCCCGCCTCTGCCTCGCCCCTCGCAACTCCCAATTCGCTTCAAATTCCAAATCTACCCTCCCCCGCCAAACCCCCCTTCATTCCCAACCCCCTCTCGACCGAGAGAGCCTCCACATCATCGCCCTCCTGAAGCAACTCTTCCCCTCCGATGCCCACAGCGAAAATGACCTCGTTTCCGTCCCCGTCCGCCTCGATCAATACGACGCCGCTGCGCCGGAGCCTTCAGCTTCTTCTATTTTTAACTAAGCCAGTCCCTGTTTTTTCTAATATCCAAGTGATTGACTTGGATATTCTTATTCAAATTCTCTCAACCTCTTTTTTTTTTTTTTGTGTTTAATTTCTCTGTGTTTTTCTGTGTTTTTTCCTTGATGGCTTGATGGCTTTTCTGTGTTTTTTCCTTTTTTTTTTCTTTAATTTCTCTCTCACCAGATTGCCTTGATCTATTGGGTTCTTTGGGGATTGATATATAGAATGGATGACTTGAGATTTTTCTGGGTTCGTTTCCTTTCTTTTTTTTTTTTTTTTCATGTTTTTATTTTCTTTAATTTCTTGATTTTTATTTCCAATTTTTTTTGGTGGGTTTTGTTCTTCTCTCTTTTTTTTTTTTTTTTCCCTTTTTATCATTATTAAATTGTTAAAACAAAAATCAGACTTGCACCCGAGGAGTTGGGCTTCTTTGGGAATCACTAAATCAGTGTAGAGAGAATTGGTTGGATCCCAAATTTGTTTAATTTCATGCATTTTTTACAATGTCATAAAAACAATATTGGAATTGTTCAAAAAATTCAACAGTAAATAAGAAAGTTATAGCATTTTAAAAGTGGTCACCCCAATTTATTGCATTGAAACTATTTTAAGAGATTTTATAATTTAATTATTTAGGTCTTCAAACTAAATTGAAATTTTTTTATAATTAATATGTTTAATTATTTTAAAAATTAAATATGGGGATTTATGATTTTGTTTCAAAAATTAATTTTCCAACTTGTTAGTCCTGCACTGCACCAAACATAGGACAGGACTATTTTCATTATCCAGGTTGTTAGTCCTGCACTACACCAAACATAAAGGCAGTTCTTAGCTAGCTTAGTCCATGCCAAGCTAGTCCATGCCAGTCCCGATAGCTAGTCCATGCCAAGACAGTCCTGTGAAACAAACGAGGCCTAAGTGGTTGTATTTTGTTTATTAGGGTATTTGAACATTTGAAAATTAAAGTGCAATGACTCTCTCTGTCTTTTGATTATGAGATTTTCATATGGAATGTTTGATATTTAAATTAGTGTACTTTTTTTCAAATTTTTGTGTGATTTTATCTCAAGATGTCATAATTTGGACAACCCAAAAAAAACTAATTTGGACAAACCTTCCATGGGTTCTTTGGGTTGCACAGGTCAACAAAATTTATAATTTGAACAAGCATGGGTTGGTCCGCCCATACCCACCCTTGATTGGTGATATGGCATCACCAACATGGGATTTGAGACTTAAAAGTGTAGGACTCATTTTACTTGATGCCACATCACCAATTAGAACTTTTTCTCGTCCATAGAATCACTCTGTGTACAATTGGCGCGCAGCCCACTACCTGAAAAATCAAGGCCTCCAGGCCCAATAGGCATGCAAGTGCATCCTTTATAAAATTCCATTTTCCAAGGGAAGTTCGATCATGGTTTGTGCCATTGTGGCAACTGGCAAGGCAATGCGCACCATCTGTTTGATTCATGAACCACATGGCTAGCGTGACGGCCGCTGCAATCTTCTATTTACCAGGCTGAGGCAGCTACCAATCTCTAAAATAGGAGTAAAATTTTCGATGTATTTGACATAAATATATATTGGTCTGTCTTTTTTATTATATGATCTAGAATAAAACTTGCATGTCTCCGTAATAAAGAATATGACATCCCTCTCAAGAGAGACACATAAACATAAATAAGAGAGAGAGAAAAAAGAGAGCGGAGACAAAGATGAGAGAGAGGGATGCCACATCTCTTATTCCCGTGATAGGTAAGTCCTTCTCTATAATCTAACACGTAATGAGATATATATATATATAGTATACACAGCTGTTATAGAGAATTTTTTTCTCTAAATATGTTATGAGATGAATGGATAAATTTTTAATGTGGAGGAAGCTTGCTTTGTACATCATGAACTGTGTTCCTACAAGATCTGAAAATCACTGAAACATTTCTCAATATATATATATAGAGATTGCTTTGACCTGGAAAATTTAATGTTGTTTAATATATTCCAGAAGGCAACCTAGCTAGTGGTGTTAGTCAGTTAGTGGAGACAACCTAGTGCAAAATTGGAAAACCACTCATTTTTATATAGTTGATACTGGCAAGATGTTTTTGTTAGAAAATGATAGCAATCTAGGAAGATGTTTAGGTTTTACTAAAAGATTTTCTTTGGCACTCATTTACTTCTTGTCATTGGATTGATTATCATGGCCTTGTTGTTTGCACTCTGCAGAGGAGTGGGTTGCTGAGTAGGATTATCCCAAATATAAGAGAATCTGAACTTTTGTACATTTCCATTTACATATACAGAGGCAAGAAGAAATAATTCATGTCATGTACGAAATAATATTAGATAATATTCTCTTATTAGATAACTTGATATATTATGTAATCAAATAGTCAATCAAAATGACAATTCAAACGTTTTTTTTTTAACCAATAATCTTAATTACTCAATTAATAGTTTAACAACATAATATTTTTGTCTATATAACAAGTAAAAATAGTTTTCCTTAGAATAAATATAAGAATTACCAAACTCTTATACAAAATTTTCATTATCAATGTGGTGTAGCGCATAATATGATAGTTACTTATTAATTATAAATAAAAGAGAATTGAAGTGGATATATCCATATAAAAATTAGGCTTATTCACACTATTGCTCTTTGTAAGATACATTTTTTTTTACTTTACCCCCTGAAACTTAAATTCTTTCAGTTTGTCATCTAAACTTCACACAGTTATTGCAAAAGAACCTATGTCATCAACTCTGTCAATTTTTTTGTTAAAAAAGTTGACATGGCACCTATATGGCACGGATGATACCCTTTTCTAGTTATGTAAGATCCCTGTGAACAAAAACAATTATAAAAAAATTGACATTGATCTTATTATTTTTTAGTTTAAAAATTATTTTTTTGTCCACATGAATCTTACATAACTAAAAAAAGGTCATACTCATACCATATAGGTGCCACATCAGCTTTTTTAACAGAAAAATTGACAGAGTTGACGACATAGGGTCTTTGCAATAACTGTGTGAAGTTTAGGCGGCAAACTGAGAGAATTTAAGTTTCAGGGAACAAAATAAAAAAAAGTGTATCTTACAGGAATAACGGTGTAAATAAGCCTAAAAATTAAGTGAAAGCGTGAGACATCGTTTAAGATTTTAAAAATTGAAATAGTAGTTTGTGTAATACTCTTCCCATTACGCCATTATTTTTACTTGTCAACTTTAATGAGAATTGGCTCTAATGGTATGAAATGAGAATTTTGTTCAATGATCATCACCGACAAGTCCTTGGCTTAAATGCTAGCACTAGGACTAGGCTGGGGCAGTCTTACATGACTTCATGGTGAAGCCATAGTCAGCCAATAATGGTTTGCGGCTTTGTGTTATATATATATAGAGGGCCCTTCCAATAAGGGATTCCTCATTTAGTGTTAAATGAGGGATCCCTTATTGGAAGGGCCCTCTATATATATATATATCACATATTCACGTGCTAGTTGCAACAGTCTGTGTCAAAACCTGATAGCACATATTCACATATTCACTTTTAATGGTCTAGAAGATTACAAAGTCAACTAACTTAAACCTAATGTTAATACTTGGCCAAAAAGAAAAACCTAATGTTAATCATCTGGTCCACCTCTTTGAATGTCAACATTAAAATAAATGATAAATGGACAGGTCCAATTAATCCCATGAGAATGAAGCTGAATTCCCTTTGGCATTAATTGTTATCCCCACTACAAATTAGTGGGTTTACATGGACTGGGTTGGATCCATTAAAACCATAACACAAAACCCTTTTTTATTTTATTATTATTATTATTATCAATAATTGACGTTCATGATATTTGAACTAAAAATACCTTTCACAATAATTGAAGTGGCCAGTGCTCCCTCTTCTCAACTCATATGTGGCTCTATTTATTTTTGGGAAAAATTATAAAATATTTGTAGTACTCTAGCAATTTCTAAAACAAATTTATATAATGACCCTCTCAGTTAAGACATTTGGACTTTTGGAGTCTTAACCCCTCTAAAAAAGTTTTGACCCGCCTCTGATTGTTGATTATTTTGGGCCAATTCGTAAGCCAGATAGCTTAAAATAGTGGTTTGCTTATTTTTTTGGCAGAAAGATATTCGAACTCTGACCTTTGGTTTGGGGTAAATGTTCATAATACCACTGAAGGCTGAAGCTATAAGCTAAGCCTAAAGGCTTGCTTGGTATGTCAAACCTAGAATATTCTATACTCCAACGGCATTTTTTTTTAACAAAGGCCGACCTTGATCGCTTTCAAGAGGTGCAAAGGCCAAAAAATTGGCCTCTCTACGTTAGAGGGCAGACTTGTTGGCCTAGGCATGGCCACTACCATCTATCTAGTTATTTCTAGAATATTGGAACATGATTTGAGCAATATGATATATTTTTTAAGGAAAAATTTTAGTTATAATACTTGAACTTTAACCGTTGTCTTAGTTTAGAATGTAAGTTTTACTCTGTAGCATTTTGTTAGCTCAACTTCTATTTGTATTAAACTAGTACTTTTCATTAGTTTTGTTAAAATTTTCATCTAAAAATTGCGTTTTAAGGTTGTGATACATAACTACTTTTGGACGGAATGTTTAACAGAACTTACAAAAAATATATAATCAACTTGACACAAAATGAAAATTAAGATAACAAAATTCATATCCTAAACTAAAACAACGGTCAAAGTTGGCACAAAACTCATATCTAAACAGGATGTATGTGCTTCATTTCTCTGTTTATGGGGAAACCCTGCGCTGACCTTCTAGCAGCAAAACGTTTTGGGTTGAAAACTATATATTCAAGGCATGGACATGGTTGGATAAAGTCTTGTTTTATAGGTGTATGTCAAAATGCGGCATTAGAATAATATAGAAAACAAAGCACCTCTTGCCTTAAGATTAAACGAACCCAATTCTCCTTAGAATTCTTCAATTGCATCATTAAAGAACTTTTACCTATAATATATATATATATATATATATATATATATCTGCAGTGGAGCACAATACATGCCTGCATAGTGCCATATGACACAAACAAAAAGCTAGCACAACCAAATGGCCTTCGACTCAAGGACATGGATGCTAAGCGCAGTTGTCATTTTTTATATGCTGTCAATTTGTTCTGGGAGGCTGACTCATAATTCAGGTCGAATGAAAGCAGTCAATCTTGGAGGTTGGCTGGTCACTGAAGGCTGGATTAAACCTTCTCTTTTCGATGGCATTCCCAACAAGGACTTCTTGGTTATTACTCTAATTATCTTGTTTCATAAATTTTCACATATAGTTTTCAATTTCAGTTACATATCTTGTTTTTTTTTTTATAGGATGGAACTGGACTTCAGTTCAAATCAGTCACAACTGGGAAGTATCTGTGTGCTGAGGCAGGAGGAGGAAGCACCATAGTTGCAAACAGAACATCAGCTTCAGGCTGGGAAACATTTAAAGTAATCAAACTGTCACTGTTTGATTAGTTTGCATTGTCAATATGTGATCATATAGGTACTTTGTGCTCACAGACATTTATATGGCGCTGTTTATTTTGTTGCAGCTGTGGAGGATCAATGAGACCTCATTTAATTTTAGGGTCTTCAACAAAGACTTTGTGGGGCTTGATGTCAAGGGCAATGGAACTGATGTGGTAGCTGTTTCTAGCATACCGGGTAGTTCTGAAACATTTGAAATCTTGAGAAAATCTGATGATTCGAGCCTGGTTCGAATCAAAGCACCCAATGGATTCTTCTTGCAGGTGATTTTTGCTTTCTTGTTTTGATTGTTTAAGACAAAATGTGATGGTGTGATTTGTGGTGACCACAGTTTTGGTGCCTATGCTGCAGGCAAAGACAGAGGTGCAGGTGACAGCTGATTTTGCAGGGAACAGTGGATGGGGAAACAATGATCCATCTGTTTTTGTGATGACTATTTCCGGAAGAATGCAGGGCGAGTTTCAAGTAACAAATGGTTATGGTCCAAAAAAGGCTCCACAAGTTATGAGGGTAAGGGATATTAACACACAAAAAAAATCCTATATCCATTTCATGAGTACGTTTTCTCTCTTGTCAGATATCCGACATGTTATATTGTCAGACTGTTAATTTGTCACCACATATTAATAATTTGGAATGACGGTTTTCACTTATGTGACTAAATTTATTGGGTGAAATGCATATAGGAGCATTGGAGGACATTCATAGTTGAAGATGACTTCCACTTTGTAGCAAAGAATGGATTGAATGCAGTGAGAATACCAGTTGGATGGTGGATAGCAAGCGATCCAACGCCTCCACACCCTTATGTTGGGGGATCCTTGCAAGCTCTAGACAATGCCTTCTTGTGGGCGCGGTATGTATATTCTCTGATTCTGCATCTTAACGTACACATTTGCCCCACTATTTTTAACTTTTGGAAGATGAGCAGTGGTTCTGTTTAAAAGCAAAGCATATGCACTGCTCCAAGACCATTTTTTTTGGCTGAAAAGGTCCAAGGCGTGCATAAAAAACAAAGTAGTGGTTGAGCTTAGGCCCAACCCAGAATCCAACCTTTGCATGATCAGATGGACCATGCTTTTGAATCAGTCCAAACCCCATAGACAGACAAAGTCAGATTATTAATTAAATTAATGGATTTGAAACGACACCAAAATATTGAAAAGAATTCTTCTTGATAATTAGAGATCCAAATATCTTAAGCTTTTATGAAATATATATTTAGTTTATAATGTATATTAAGCTAACACATCCGCTTACGAGTAATCTCATTCTACACGTGGAGAGATAGATAATATAGACGATATAAGTGTAGTCAAACCGGGAAGTTGAAGGTTTAGAATGCCGAACCTTCTAAAATAGAGGTCTAATACCATTTTAGACAACAACAAATCCCAAAAGTTTAGATTTTTGGAGAATAAGATCAACAGAGTACATCAAACTAGCATTAATATATATATATATATATATATATATATATATAAGAAAAAAATCTGATAGAGTTGGTTGAGTGAGTTTATACATACACATGTTCTCTTTGCAGGAAATATGGATTGAAGGTTATAATTGACCTCCATGCAGCACCTGGCTCACAAAATGGTTTTGAACACAGCGCTTCCAGAGATGGGTCTCAGGAATGGGGTCAAACAGATGATAACATACAACAGACGGTTGCTGTCATTGATTTCTTAACTGCCAGGTAAATTAATATAGAGCTCTGGTTTATGTGTGAGAAATTAAGAGAAAATGGTACATAAGATATGAAATGAGATAATGTGTAACCACTATAATTACTTTAGTATAGATTTTACAAGCCCAATCATAAGCTTCTGCTTTGGTTAAAAAGTTAATTTTATGGTTCTGTTTACTCTGTTATTTTCAAAATTTAGTGGTATATGTGCAATTGTAGGTATGCCAAGAGCCCAAGCCTATATGCAGTGGAGCTGATCAACGAGCCATTATCACCAGGAGCATCTCTGCAGAGCGTGAGCAAGTACTACAAGGCTGGTTATGATGCTGTGCGCAGGCACTCCTCCAAAGCATTTGTGATTTTGTCAAACAGGTTAGGACCAATGGATCCTAAGGAGCTCTTCCCTCTTGCGAATGGCATGAGGGGAGCTGTCATCGATGTCCATTACTATAACCTCTTCGTCAGCACTTTTGACAACATGACTGTCCAGCAGAACATTGACTTCATCTACACCAATCGGACAATGCAATTGAATAATGTCACCACATCCAATGGCCCTCTCACTTTTGTTGGTATGTATGTGATTCAAATGCCACTTAATTTATTCATGGGAAGTTCTATATGCACCTAGAAATTTGCTCAGAGGCCATCCAACACCCAAATCTTATTTAAAAAATTCCCATCTTTACCCATAAGTTTCCTGAGCAAGAATTAAAACTTCCCCCATCTAATGGGGTCAAACCCCTATATGAGGAGGATAACTTGCGTCGAGCTATTTAATATCACATGACATACCGAGTGTCAGAATAGCTTAGTTAGAAGTGGTATGTGTCCACATTTGATCATAATTTTTTATTTTTGGGACAAATGCTATCTTTAATTAGGTTGTTTGGTTACTCAATATTGTCATATGACTCATACCTTTATTCATTGATGGATTTTTATCATATGTGGTTGGGGTTGTTACCTAATTATGCTTTGGTTTGTAGGTGAATGGGTAGCTGAATGGCAAGTGCGAGGGGCAACAAAGGAGGAGTACCAAAGATTTGCAAATGCTCAATTAGAAGTTTATGGGAGAGCAACATTTGGGTGGGCTTACTGGACTCTTAAGAACGTGAACAACCATTGGAGTCTTGAGTGGATGATAAAGAATGGTTATATAAAGCTAACTTAATTAGATTGTTTCTAACAAACAGTCAATATGCATAAACTGTTCTCCTTAATTAGTCATCACAACATTTCATCAATTTGTATTTAGATCATAATCATAAGAGTCATTCCCTACAAGCCTGCTAGGATGTATTAGTTATGGGACATGACAGCTACAACCCAACCAACAAGGATGTATTAATTCTGTATCATGAAAGCAATAAAAGACATTTTATAATTAGCTATTAATTTTTTATATTATATTTAGTTATTAGTTTAGTGGTATTTCTCTCCTCATTAAAAGATGTCTCAAATTTGAATTACTTGTTTTCCAAAAAATAAATAAATAAATAAATAACAAAAGTTTCCTTTTAAGAAATTGAAGGCTTGAAGCACGCAAGCTGAAAATGGGCTAAGCCACCAAGCAAAGGGCAACCGAATGAATAGTTTAATATATTGGGCTTAAATTAGTAAGGCCCAAAAATTTACAATGCTTCGAACACCCATATACAGATATGTGGGGCCCACTATTGTGTGATGGATCATTGGATCCTATGTGTTTGTATTATAATGGGTTGGATACACATTACTTATCCAGGTTTTGATGAAAAATTGATAATGATTTAAAAAAGGAAAATTTTGAAAAGTAACTATCGTAAGTTCGTAACATTAAGTTTGGACCTATTAAAGACATTTGACCCCTTTTTTAGTCTCTTTTTTTAAGGACTATAGTGTAGAACTCGAACATCTTCGTGTGGGCCTCAAACCCCTTGTTTAGTACTCAAGTATATCTTGTAATTTTCAACTTTTGTTATACATTAAACTCCAGAAAGCGGCCAAAAGTTTTTAATGGGTGCAAACAGTGTCGATCTTCAAAATTTCTCAAGAAAAAAAAATTAATGTATATTGATTGACCAAAAAAAAGAAGATCTAGCAATTAAGCACTGAACATTGTTTGGGTACTCAACTTTGAGTGCCATTTTATACTCATTATCAATCATATGAGAAAGAAGATGGTGGAGTCACCATGAGAAAGAAGATGGTGGATTCCATCATGAACTCATGTGATTGGTGATAAGTATAAGGTTGGTATTCAAAATTGAATACCCAAGAATTTTTCTTAAATACCCATACAATCTGTGAGTGAAAATAAAACAAAATGAGCCATTTGAAAATTTTATTTGAGACAATTAAGTTGGTGGTGGTCCATATGCTTAAGTTAGTACCTAAGCATATGGAGTGGAAACATGAGAGGGAACATTGATAATACTGAATCACACATGATGAGAGACTTTAGGTGCTTACAATGATGTGTTTCTTGTGTGCACCAAAGCTTTTACCCCACAAATGGGATTTAAGCAACAAACCTCAAGTGGAGTCAGTGGCGGATCCAGAAACATTCTGCTATGGGGGCAAGATTAAGTAGCAGGTTCGCAGCAGCCAAGCAGAGCAGGGCCAGCAGCAGCAGCCGCCGTGTCGCGTCGCGTCGCGAGGGAGAAGTAGCAGGTTCGCAGCAGCCAAGCAGAGCAGGGCCAGCAGGTGTCGGCGCTGGTAGAGGAGCAGGGACGTCGCGTCGCGAGGGAGAAGTAGCCAAGCAGAGCAGCCGAGCAGGGCCAGCAGGCGTCGGCGCGGGTAGAGGAGCAGGGGCGAGTGGGCGACAGTGGTTTCAGAAATTTAGAATTCAGACCAAGTTTCAATTTTTGTCATTCTGTGATGTGTGTGTGGCTGCCTGGCTGGTACTCAGAGGTTTAATTAACTTGCCAAAACGACGTCGTTTTGGCAAGTTTAGAATTCAAAAAACAGCATACGCATCTCACGTGACCGTTTACAGCTTCATCTTCCTCATCATTCTGTTCTTCATTTCTGTCAGCCATTTTCACAAACACTTGCGCCCTTCTCTTGCCCCTCTGCCTGCCACTGCTGCTAGTAAGTTCATGGGGTCAAAAATTTCTCTCAAGCCCAGCAATTCTGGGTTCATGGGGTCAATTGACCCCATTGACTCCATTGTAGATCCGCCCCTGAGTGGAGTCCATTGTAGCAGGAAGTGACTACTATGGACCATATAGGCAATTAGACATAACCTTTACTCAGCCACCAAAAAGTTTTACTTTGTTCATGCGCAACATGTTGGTGGGAAACACATCTATCATTAATTTGAGAACAAATCAACTTAGAATTGCTTTCCTTTTCATTTATTGATGGAAAATAGTCAAATTGGAAGAAACTTCCAAAATGCTCCTTATCATTGGTAAAATATGTTAATTAATTACTTTTACATATGTACAAATTACCTGTAAATCACAGATATATGATATTTTTAAATATTTTATTAGAGATATAATTCTTGAGATGGTGAGTTCCCTATACTATTGTTATGAACTTATGATCTTATCTTATGGAGGGAGAGGATATTTTTAGTTGTGATGGTGGGTGTTCTACTCTTGCTAGATATTGTAATGGAAGCAACTTACTTGTAAATGCCCACTTGATCAAGATATTCGTGGGTGCTAAGAAAGTTGTATTGCTTAACAAGTTTTAGGCCAATTAATAATTAAGAAGATGAGAGAAAACTATAGCATATGGACGTCTCATCTTTATGTGAGCTGTTAGCATGTGCAGCTCCAAAGTCTGGGATGGACCACTGGCATACTATCGGTCCCATTGATCAGGAGACCTGATGTCTAATTTTATACAGTGATTGATATATATACATAGCAATGATTTTCATTATTGGTCAAATGGGTCACATCCAGAAATAATATTAACAGCACAAAGAAAATGTAAACACACAGCTAGAGCTGGAAATTACTTTCTTCCACCATAAGGTGACAGTTACCCTCAATTTGGCATAGTACTGCTGCCACCTAATTTCTTCTTCTATTCCATTTTTCACAAGGATATTTTTACAAAGAGGTTTTAAGGGATGAAAAAATTGCACGTATCGAGATTTATTTTATTTAAGACTTTGTACTTGATGAGGGAGTAAATAGTGAAAATTTTCCTTGGTACCCAAAAGAAAAAGTCATGAAATCTAATAATCGTAAGCAGATGGCTGTTTATAATTATACAAGTTTCAAATGATAATGAGTAGAGAAACTCAACATTACATAATGCAAGACTTAAAATTCTCAATGTTAGATATAGTACACTCAATACACCCCCTAATGTGTGGGTTGGAGAACATGTGGCTAAATACATCAATTGTCTGCTACAATACCATGTATAATTAGTTAGAATATTCAATTTAAAAGTAATTGAAAATATATTTGAAAAGGCTCATAATATTATATATTGTAATGCAATGTGTAACATTAAGAATGCGTGGTACACTGTCAATAATAATTAATATGAAGATTTATTTTCTTTGGTGCAAAGGAGGCGTAAATTAGACATGAGAAGGAGAATCCCAACTTTAACCTTGAATACAAGGATGATTCTCTATGGCTGGAGCTACATTAATCCCCATGAAAATATCATTTTCAACTCAAAACTTGATAAGATTATTTTTATTGTTAATTATTAAATAACTTATTATTTTTGTTTTCAACCTTTTATAAGAAAAGCATAGACAGAAACAGAGTTAGGCTTGGATTACATACATGACATGCATGGGTTCAGCATTCTTAGAAGTCTGCAATAATGCAAGTGAGTAGGTCAGCACCTACCTCTTTAGGTATGCCAATCATAGACAAAATAAAAGTCCATCTTAAGCTGTTGTAGAAAAAGTGACCATAGTGTCAAAAAAAAAAAAAAAAAAGTCCATATTTTTGTATGTCTAGCTCTTAGGTGGTCATAAATTGAAATGGGTGGGGTTTAAGAAAATTAAACCAAAGCAAAACATTGGTTGTAGACAGAGCTAGCTAGAATGGAACAATATCTAACTATAAAGTAAATCCTAAAGATATTAGTTCCAAGATAAAAGTGGGGAAATAGAATCTTAAAATAATAATGCAATGTTCCCCTTCTAATTGATTCCTATACGTTAGAATTCAATTCAATTAGGCTCTGGGGATGAACCATATACTATTTATATAGAAGCAAATCATCTCTTATGTCACTTGCTATGGCAATGTGTGCCTATTGTACTGTTTACAACATATTCTCCAATATTAAAAGAATTAATGGATTGAATTCCCATAAAGATATATGCGAGTTTGATTATATTCCATATCTTCACTCTTCTAACCTCTAATCAATTGTTTGCTTAAGTCCTCGCTTTCAGTTCAGTCTTTGCCTCCTTTCATGCCACTTTTCAATGATACAGCTGTGTGACTTCTTAAATTAATCTTTTTTCTTTTTTTTTTTTAACATGAACACACAAATTCAATATTAAAAAACCTTTTTTTACTGCTTTTGTGATCTTTTGACATTTGTCATAGAGTTCAGTGACTAAGTTAAACGGAGAATTCCACATCTAGGAAATAAAGTCTTGCATAATAGAATATGAAGGTTTGAGTTAGTCCACTTATTGTCAATTGATTTTAAGTTGGATGCTTCAATTTTTACTTGGTATTAGAATGTAGGCTATTCACGTATGTGTTAGCTAGGATGATACATCATAATTCAGTCTAATTCATTATAAATTATTACTGTACTAAGTAATGTTATTTTGATCAATTAACACATATGTTATTTTATCAAACTATCAATTAAACACACTGTTAGAGAACCCTTGTCACAATCGGATTCCTCCTAGCATTAGGAGTTTGGTTACTTGTCATTGTAATTATGATATTCTTGTACTCTAAGTAATTCTTCTTGTACTAGGATTACTCTTCTAGGGCTGTATATATATTGTATCTTTTTCACATAATGTATCAACAAGTTTAGCCTTTCTACATGGTATCAGTGGTTCTCATGAACTAAAGTTGGTTTATCTTTTTTCATTTTCTCTCCTTAAACCCTAACCCTACCCGAGCACCTAGTTCTATCTTCTTTGTCCTACCATGTCGTCCTCAGCTGCCTCTTCTTTCGGTGCTCTCAATGGCCCCAACGTGGCTCATTTTTTAAAACTCACCAAGACTAATTATCTTCTTTGGGAGAGTCAAATGCGCCATTTTCTCATAGGCCATGGGCTCTTCAAGTTTTTTTATGGTTCGTGTGAGGCACCTCCTTCCACCGTTCTCATTCCCGCCAACTCCACCACTGGCGTTATTGCTTCTACCAGTCCCAATCCGGCCTATGCCACTTGGTTTCAACAAGACCAATATATTGGTGGTCAGTTATCTCACCTGGGCTCTCTCTTACCATAGGTGAGTCTTCTTCTCGTGCTATATGAGAATGCCTATGTCAACACTTTTCTCAAGTCTCCATTTCCAACTCTACCAATCTCCGTTTTCAACTATTGTCCATAGAGAAGGGCTCCAAGACTATTTCTGAGTACCTTCAACAAGCCAAGGCCCTTGTCGATGCTCTTGCTGCCATCAATGAATCGTTTTCCAACATCGATCTAGCTTGTCAATGCAGTTCTTTGTAGTTTGGGTGCTAACTTTGCCATGTTTGTGACTGTCGTCCTATACTTTTCATTGCTGCCCAATTTTTCAAATTTACATGCCCGCCTTCTCTCCTTCGAGTCTCATGTTCTACGCACTACACTTTCCTCCTCGTCACAAGCTCTTTTGGCGGCCCACCCTTCTCGCCCCAATCATTCACAACAAGAACAACAACTTCGATCACCACCTCGGCAACCACAACACCAACTATGGTTGTGGTGGTGGTGGTGGAGGTTAAGGTCGTGGTGGCTGCTAGTATAATCAACAACAGCAACCAATGCACCACTGGCAATCGGCATAGCTCTCTCCACCGTAACAATCCATCTAGTCCATACAACTTGCTGACCCCTCCTCGTCTTCTGGTATCCTTGGCGCTCCTTCGAGCTTTTGGTGCACCTTTCTACAACTCGACGGGTCATCATGCAACCATGTGTCCTCAACATCCCATCCCTCTAGACTCTCCAATAACAACCAATCCTCAACTTTCCAATCAAGATGGCTCTCCTTTCTCCAATCCTTTAGGGTTCAAACATTTGGTTGGCTCTTTAATTAAAATACCTCACAATGACTCGTCCTGAAATATCTTTTGCAGTGAATCATATAGCTCAATTTATGGTAGCCACCTCAGTTACTCATCTCATTGCGGCTAAGCTGATACTTCGCTACCTCAAAGGCTCCCTTGGACTCGGCATCACCTTCAAACCATCTAATAGCCCATTCCAATTGCGTGGTTTCTTTAATGCGGATTGGGCTGGGTGTCCTGATACTCGGCGCTCTACACCCGGTTATCTCTTCTTACACAGACCCAATCTTATCTCTTGGAGTTAATCTAAGTTGCCCATTGTTTCTCGTTCAAGCGTCGAGTCCGAGTACTGTGCATTAGTCCATGCATATGCCGAGTCTATATATATGGTTTTCCTATCTTTTCGAGAGCTTCACCAATTGCCTTCTTCTCCTATCATTTTGTATTATGACAATTTGAGCACCATGTATATGGCCGCCAATCTTATCTTTCATTCTTGTACGAAACACATTGAGCTCGATTATCATTTTGTTTGAGAACGAGTCAAGCTAAACACTCATCAGGTTCATTATGTTCCCTCTGTTAATCAACCCACATATATTCTCACTAAAGGACTTCACAAACCAAGGTTTCTCCTCCTTTGGTCCAAACTTGTCTTCCCTTGCCGCCGAGTGTGAGGGGGCATGCTAGAGAACCCTTGTCATAGCCAGATTCCTCATAGCATTAAGAGTTAATTGGTTACTTGTCCTTGTAGTTATTATATATATATTCTTGTACTCTAAGTAATTCTCCTTGTATTGAGATTACTCTTCTAGGGCTCTATATATATTGTATATATCTTTTCCACATAATGTATCAACAAGTTTAGCCTTTCTACACACAAATTATAATATAATTTTATTTATGTTGATTATGTAATATAGTTTTTTTTTTTTTTTTTTGTAAGAGGGCGGGTCAAAGGCCCAAATTAAAGACACAAATTATCTAGCCAAAATTATGTAGTATTTTTTGCCATAATATTGAAGATGTCCCAAATTCAAATTTTCTTCCCTCAAATAAAAAAAAAAAACCAATAATTACCAAAAGAAAAAAAACAGCAGTTAATTCAAAGAGCCATCGTTTAAATCCAAATGGTTGATTGAGACCATGCATTAATTTAACCTATTTTAACCAAGTCTTACCCCATCTTAATTTCCATAACTTTAACCACGGTTACATTGTATTAGAATCTTCTTCAAGAGTGGTGCATGGATTTTTACTGGATATCAAGACATGAGCTGCTAGGCACCTTCATTAAAAATATATATATATATATATATCTGTACATATTAAGTTATTAACTAATGTTATAAATTGAGCTAGCTAGTTGAAAATTTGTATTGATTAGGCAGAGCAGTGATTAAGCCAACCTCGTAGGTAGTTGGACTGAGGCAAGCTTCGAAAAGGACATCACACTGTGGAGGTGCGGTAACAATTTGCTTATATTGTAATAGGATAACTTATTATTAATATAGCATTAACAATTTCATCATCAACACTACATCCATTTGCTTTTACAACTCACATACAAATTACAATATCCATATAATTCCCAAAACACCATTCAAGTTTAATTAATATCAGTTATAGATTATCCATGAACATATATGTATTTGGTTCACTTCAATTATAACATGCGTCATAGTCAAGTTAACTATGGTACTACTTGTTTAATTAGGGGTGGTTCGTATCCTTTGAACCCAATTTTATTCATAACTTAACCACCTTAATTAAGAACGTGTATGAAGTTTCATCTTAAAAAGTTTGTGTACAATTCAACAAAAATTTCCACTTTAATATACCAAATAATAAACAATTATTATTTGATGTAGTATAATTTTATTTGATTCATAATTTCTAACATATGAACTATTAACTATAAATGAAATTTTTGTTTAAATATATTATTTAAATTAATAATATAACAGGTTAAATTAATAATATAATAGATAAATTAATAATAGAGATAATTAGGCTTAGGTACTTTAAAAAACTAATTTTTAGATAGAGACCGGAGGTGTTTTAAAATTTATAAGAAAATCATTTTAATTCATAATAATTTATAAGAAAATCCTTTTAATTCATAATCAAGTCCTTTTAATTTATAAGAAAATTTTTTTAATTTATAATAAAGTTTTTCCCCGATTTGAAGGATATTTCCTCTCCTACTCCTAGGGTGTAGAGTCCGCCTAAAATTTCAGAGTTAAAATCTAACATAAAGTCGTCAAAGAAGAAAAATAAAAGGACTTAATTAAAAATCCTAAATTACTACAGATCTTAGTCTATTAAATGCTCATAAAATGAACTGAATTTTAAGTCTCCATTAATAATATAATAGGTTACGCCTAAACATTATTTGATGTGTGATTGTGTGAGTATAAGTATAACTGCTCAACTTAAATATCTAGTAAGTGATGAGAAAAAGTAAACACACATAACATCATGGCACACGTAGTTATCCCCACTCTATTGTAAAGACAAATTTATACGTACCATAAGCCAAGCAAAAAGATTACAATAGAAATATATTAACCTCAAAAGGACCATTACTTTCTCATTGAAAAAAGAAAAAGAAAAAAAAAAGACTATTTACCTTTTCTCCCAGCATATTTGTTTTTAATTTCTCCACTGTGCTTTTCTTTTTTAATTTTAGCACTGGTATTTCCATTACTGATTAATCAAATACAAATATATTGTAGCTTTGAGGATATATTTAATATTTAATCCACTCTAATAAACGAATAACTAGACCAACCACTTTTCTTTGGATTTTTTATTTTATGAAAATGAGTTTGAATTGTGATTTGGTATGACTAATTCTTAGGCATTGTAAAAGTACAACTACAGATAGCATTGAACCTTATATCGGCATGAATCTGATTATTTAAAATCTTAAAATATCAATCCAATTAATTAATAGTGTGTTACATATGCAAGTATTTAGGATAATTCCTTCTTAAATAGCATTATTCTTTTTTGACTGTTTACCACTCTTCTCGAACATTTTTCACCACCCAATAAATCAAGTCCACCAAATCATAATTAAAGTTTTAATATCCAAATTAACCGAAAGTGACAATTGTCCAAAAAATGAAGTGAGTATACGTGTTAGATTGAGAGCATGTGTTGGACAATGCTATGTGACCCAAGCAGAGCAGCAGCCAGTAAAACTCACTGCAAGTGATTGATTACAAAGCGTTGGAGAAAGGAAAGCATCCGAAGCCTCCGAAGCCTCCCATTTGCCCAATAAATAAATGAAAAAATAAAATAAAATAAAAAATTCCCAATTGCAGGGCTGACGTGGATTTCCCATATTTGCAAACAACTCCCTCTCAGAGTCTCAGTCTCAGTCTCTCTCTTAACTGCAACCAACGGTCCAGATTCGCTCCTCACTTTCTGGCCCTCTTCTTTATCTTCCCCTCCTTCACTTCTCTAGTTCTCTTCACTCCCCTCTCTCTCTCTCTCTCTCTCTCTCTCTCTCTCTCTCTCTCTCGATTTAGAGAGAATATATAGAATAGCAGTAGTAGTTTAGTTGGGGTCTTGAAGCAGAAGAGAAAAATGTTGTTGGGGAAGAGAGCACGGCCTCCAATGAAGAGGACAACAAGCATGTCAGAGATCACCTTTGATCTCAACACTACTAGCGAAGCTCAACCTCAGCCTTCCGATCCCCACAGCCCCTTTCAGCCTCTGGCCTTATGGGGCGGTGGTGGGGTTGATGGATTGGATCAACGGCTGACGATGAAGATGGTCTCATCGTCGTCACCCAGAAACCAGCGGAGGAATTCGGCTGATATTGTCGAGACCGCTCACTTCTTGAAAGCTTGCGGTCTCTGCAAGCGCCGCCTTGTCCCTGGCCGCGATATTTACATGTACAGGTACCATTCTTCCCCCTCTCATGACTCTCCCCAATAAAATCTTTCTCGCATTCAACATATCACATGTCATGTCATGTAACTCACACAAATATCAATTTCCGTCACCAATTTCTTCTCAGCCACACAAATTTTATGGGAAATTCGGTTTTAGAGATCGAGAATTTCAATTTGAATATTTTGAAGAGAAATACTATCGGATCAATAAATGACATGAATTTTGTTTTTTTTTTTTTTTTTTTGTCAAAATTAATTTCTTGTTTTAATTACCTAATTTTCCAAGATTTTTTTGGCATATTTTCCGGGATTTTCAGTTCTCTAGCTAGCCGTGCATATTTATAAAATGTAACTAAATACATGCCAAAAAAAAGGAAAAAAATCCTTATGAATAACAAATAAGTTTTTTTCCATGTTCGACATTGACTGAATTATAATTTTGATAATTTGCAGAGGGGACAGTGCGTTTTGCAGTCTAGAGTGCCGGCAACAGCAGATGAACTTGGATGAGAGGAACGACGTCAAGTGTTCCTCTTCGGCTTCCACCGCCGGCCGGCACCAAGTCTCTGCTGCCAAAGGCGGCGAAACCGTGGCCGCCTTGTAGACGCGGCCGAAATCAGAACACGTACAGGCTTATTAGTTTGCTCTTTGCAGGCTTAGTTTGCTCATATATGAATATAAATAGGTTGGGAGGGTTAGAGAGGTACGTGTTGCATGAAAATTGTGAAAGCTTGGAAGTTGTAATCGATCTTTATGTGGATTAATGCAAACAAATACAACTTCATCGAAGTCTGTACTTCTTCATCATCATAGTTTCCTCCCTCTGGTAATTTTTTGGTTAGGTAGTAATTAATGGAAGAAAATTGCAAATTTACTGAGTTAATTTAGTCTTCCTTTTATTCTCTCATCTTTTTTTTTTTTTTTTAATTTCCTTCTTTCTGGGTTTCTAGTTTCATTTATGTCATGTTATGTGAATGAGGTTCTGCAATTTAGTGGGAAAATCGATGCATGTATGGGCTGGTTAAAGAGCCTGAGTTGGATGGTATTGGATTCCAAGAGATGCTCTTTGTTTTCTTGTGTTATATAGTTGCACAACTTGCACTCACCAATTTATTCATAGATTCATTGACTTTAGTACCAAATTTTAATATTTTTTTATTTTAACTACGAAAACATTTATGTAATTTCACTTTACGTACAAAATTTTAGTTTAAGTACAAACTTTAAAAAACATGGTTATATGGAGCTGTGACTGTCTAACATTCAAACTTTTTTATTGATTTGTAGTTTTTTTAATATTTGCAAGGCTTAAACTTTAATATTTAGTTTTTAGGTTATAGGACTTCATCCCCCAAACCTAAATCAAAAGTATGAAACCCTTCAAAATTTTGATTTTTTATAAATTTTAAATAATCACAACTGTGATTGTTCGACAATTACAACTGTAACTGTTCGACAGTCACAACTGTATAACAAACTGATTTGTGACCTAATCCAAAATGTCTTACTCTGAGTTAGTATCTAAACTAAAAAAAATTAGTGTTTTGCTGTTTTACTGAAAAACTATTGATATTTGGTATTTAATCCTAATTTTTTATTTATTCATCAGGTAATTATAATTATATATATATGTCAATATTTTACTCATTCAGAATATCTTGAGATTTATAACGGGTTCACATTCAAATAAATGAAACATTGCAAATCCCATTTGGTAAGGTAAGTGTAATAGTGATCTTCCTTAAGTAAGATACCCCTTTACTCTTTTAGTCAATTAGGTATTCAAAAATTGGTAACAATTATTTTTTAAATGACATTTTGTGAAGTCTTTGTCTTCATTCCAATGATTTAATTAATGAATATTGGATCTACATGCTAAAATCAAACAGAGTAATTTCCCATTAGTTTTTGGGAATATTTCTACAATAATGTCAAGTTTAGCAAATTTATTTGCCAATTGATCGAGATGTCAGTATAAAAATCAGTAGCTAGCATGTATTTACAGCAAGTAAGAAATTAACATGTTATCTACAACATTAGTTGTGATCATAAGTTGGAATACAAGGTGATGCCTTTAGCATTATTGTATTTCTAGTGGAAACTCTAGTTAATTTTCAACACATAATACAATCAATTAAATTTGGATATTTACGTAGAAGGCTAAAATGAGAAACAAATTTAACTTCAAGTCTACCTGGCCTAATTCTTAACTTACTTCTATGACAAAATTCTAATCGAGCGTTCGACAGTTCTTACAGAGCACTTGGTAGTTGCAAATGCAGCCTGCATTTGCAACTTAACATTTGCAACCTACATCTGCAACCTACATCTACAAACCTAAAATATGCAGATGCAGATGTAGTTAGATCTAAAGAGCTTTGAATTTTTTGTCCTTGGTAGTATATAATTTATTAATTAAATTGTGGTATGTAATGCTTTTTTTTACATTAAAAAAAATCGAATCTTGAACCTACTTTAATTCTAACTCGTTACTTCATCAACGTACCTTTACCACTTGGATTAATTCCAAGAGCTTGGTTTGTAGTGTTTAAACACTTGTTTGCATGATCATAGGTTCTACCATTTTCTTATCTGGATCACTTTGATGTCATTTGGGTTAGAGTTAATTGGTAGTGCTTATCATATTCTAAACAAGGCGTGATAAAAATCCAATAACTAATAGGATAAAAATCTAAAGTATATCCTCCATGACCATTGAATTTTCACCTAACGAGGTAAAATATAGTAAGCCTTTAATTTACTAACATATTGAATATGGATTATAGATGTAGGGCCATATATGATATCTGGTGGAGTTGGGTGAAATTTGATCATCCATAATACTTGATATTTAGGAAGATTCTGTTTGCATCACATAAGAGTCCATGATTAGTGCTTATTTAGTTATTTATATATGCAGCGAAGAATCTGTGGCCGAGTCAGCTTTGCATGGGCCGGGTCCCACCTCGCAAAAATAGAAGGAAAAGAGAAATATTGAAATTAAAAAGAGATTCATTTGAAATTTTAGCTTCATGAGCCCAAATAAGGACTTAAAAAAATTGTGCACTAGCCACTAGTCAATATTAATTTAATAATAATAAATAAAAAAATCTAAATGACACATGAGATTTACATTGTAGAAATTCAGGAAGGACCGTTTAGTAAAGTTGGGGACCACTCCTATAATTCTATAAATACATTGTCCCCCAACAGTTTTTGTCCCGTGGGCCCCAGCTCCATTGGCTCCACATGATTTCTGATTTAACAACACCCGCCATGTGAGCAGAGAGATGATCTCCCTAAACTCTTGATATCTTGGACCTATGGATGAATGAATTGAATGAATAAGTGGTTTACAATGACATGTGTGATGTGAACTACTAAGTTACTAACCCAACATAATTTTCAACGGGGACCAGAGACAGCTTGGCTGGTTTTTTTTTTTTTTTTTTTCTCTCTTTTTCATGCTGAACTCTTCTTTTTTGTTTCAATGGAAGATGCATCATATGAATGCCATAACTTTTTGCTTTTGCAGTTTTAACTGCTACAAAGGACGTAAAGGTTATGGTGTGGACACGCATAATATGCAAACGCGTGTTTGATCATTAGATACGACAATTCACTTTTATTTATATGGACGTCCCCCCAAACAAAGGTCTCCATTTGACAATGTTGAATGGGGTTGGGATTGGCCAGGTGGGTGAATTACTGATTTGGTACTTATGGATAGATTCTAGGGTTTAATCTTTATATAAACAAAATTAACTTAGGAAGGTGTATTTGTCAAGTTCTAGTAAAAAGCAATTTACAAAAAACACCAATTAAAATTGAACAACTCGGTTTATATGAGAATCAGACTTAACATATATAAAAAGTAAGTGAAGTACAATATATTTGAAGATTGGATTTACTTCAATCAGTTATCACGTAATAATATATCGGTTATACATTTTTCACTTGCAATCTTCCATTGCATATATTTACTTCCAGTCTTCCATAACTTGCTAAATTCGTTAAGAAAAGCAAACGTACCAAACAAGGAGTACAAATGATTTTTATATATAAGTTGATCAGATTTGAGTCCAAATGGTAAAATCCAAAGGGATATATTTATTTTGTGTACGTAGTATTAACTCTACCAAAGGGCATAAAGTACCACAATCTTTTGGTACATATAAAGTACCAAAATTTTACAGGTGCCCAATATAAAATTGAAGAATTTAATTAACATTTAACACACATAAACATAGGTGTACCACTTCATCGTAATCCGTTTATGAAAATGTTATACGATCTAGAACAACTGAACAAGGTTACAAGGTTAAGGGAAGATATTACTATAAATGATCTTTTGGAGGGTCAATGGCCCTCAAATTGGCCAAATGGGGGACAGCATTATTGGCATCGAATCATATCAAATGCCCTTCATGCATATTTTAATGTTCAATTCTCTCTCTCTCTCTCTCTCTTTCTTTGCACACAAAAAACAATTGCTCCTCATTCCTCAAGTATGTGTGACCTATAAGTATGCATACCTGTACTTCAACTTTTATTATATTGTATTAATAATTTGCTTCCCAAATGTGTGTTTGTGTGTGCTTGTTCACATGACCAATCTTGAAAAACAAAAGTATAGTTAAATAAACAAAAACAGAGTGGCATTGCATGTATTCTGTTGTCAACCTTGGCCTACCTGATGATATCTCAGAGACTTAATGTAATGTTTACAACAATTGGGGTTTTAACTAAGTTATTTTTAACAAGGTGTGGCCAGTGGCCCATGAGTTCATCACTTGAAAATATTTTATGGTCCATATATGAGTTTACCATTTTTCTTATTGTTAACAATTGTGAGTTATTTTATATGGGATAACTGATTGTGTATTATTACGTATGTTAAAAAGGATATCTCCCTTATATTGGATTAAGAACTTTTGACATAAAACCTCTCACCTTTATGCCACTAAGGTGATTAAGTTGGTTAGAATATTAATCTAACATGGGTGATTGTGTGTTCCCAACATTTGTTGATTACAAAGCTAACAAATCTAAAGTGCATGCGATTATTCACAAATCACAAATCACAAATATATCAATTACATTCGAGAGGTCGAATTTAGAACATAAAAAATTATAACGTGCTCTTTTATATATAATTGTGTCACCCGTACAAATTCAACTTTGGAAATTATTTGATGAGACTATTAATTAACAACAACACTATTAGGGTCACCAAAATAAATTTTACTTACTAGATGATGTGATTGATAAAATGATAGAATGAAATAAACAAAGTGTAGAGTATGACCTAATATAAATGAATGGAGCAATATCACATCATTAGTGTTCCCAAATTTTACTTATTTTGATGTGTGTAGCTATTCAATAAGAAATAGATCGAGTTTGGTTATAAATGGTTATCTTCATTGCTTTCAAAGCTCAAAGCCAACAAGTGGCACCTCCCTCTTTGACAAGAAACAGGAAAACCATATAGGCACGCATTGTTGCTCAAGAGCTGCTCTTAATTCCAAACAAACCCTTTGGAACAAATTATAGTGAAAGCTACTTTTTGTTGTGAATTTCTTGCATCAAACAGTACCTCGGTCCAATTTTCAAGCATAATAATATATAGTTTAAAGGCCATTTGTGCAAGTGGGCATGTGTCGCATCTCTATATTTAATAATTCGGCATTAACATCAATGTACTTAATTAATGTGTTTGATCAATCGTAGGCTTCGTAGCTTAATTTCAGCTAAGAAGATATGTCAAGCATGGGGTGTCACCGGCTGGAGAGATTCCTAGTGATATGTTATTTTGTATAACTATATTACTGTCATATGATGTAACTAATATATATTATAATACGAATAAATAACGATTTTATACTTATAACATATATTATTAATTATTTACATCTATATTATAACATGTATATTAATTACACTACATGACCATATTTCAGTTATACAAAATAATTATTCTATGTCAAATTAATCGGGTCATCCCCAACCAATTCATGAACTATATTTGACAACACGAATGTCTCACACTTTTTGTAGCCATTAATATATTGTGTTTAACCTCTACTATTATAAAAGATAGTTTATTTAGTTGGTATAAGAACTTCACCAAAATTTGAACGGCCTAAATATTCTTCTCTGACCAAATAATGAACACAAAATAACTACAATTTTTAACTTTTAAGAATGAATTAAATCGTACGTAAAATAAAATGAGCAGTTAAGAAACTGGAAGAAAGAAAAAATGGTAAGATACAATTTCGTTTTAGTAAATGAACGGTAGAAAAGCCTATAATACGCGCATAAATGTATGCATGTCAAGAAATTAGTTAAGTAATAAAATCAACACAATCGACAATGTTAAGTAACGTGACTTAATATTATCGTATTTTTTTTAGAATAAAGTATATTATTGCATTAAAACAGCCAAAAAGGCAAAGAGAATACAAAATATGAGCACAAAGGGTTACAATAAAACAAAAACCCACAAAAATGGAGCAGAAAAGCCCACAGAAAATCCAAAATCTAATAACATCGGTATCGAGCAGATACTATAGCCACCAAACGGAGCCAGAGAGGCACCGTAGGAATTAGCAAACTAGTCGCGTTTGGGTTCACGATTCTACCAACATCTCTAAATCGAAGCTAACAATAGCGTAAAGTGGCGGATCGAGTAGTAGTAACCGGTGGAAACATGACCGGTGCCGACGAAAATAGTTACTTCCTAACACCTTGTGATGAGTGCCAGAGAAAACTTGAAAGCATCAAAACACAAAACAAACCAAATTGGAAAAACTCTTATGAAGAGAGGTGGAGAAACTTTCACAAGGAGAGATGGAAACGCTATCACTTATTGGGATGAGAGTATCTCAAATAACAAAAATAAAAACACAGAAAAATGAAAAGAAAAACAAAAGAGAGGGGTGAGGGGAGGAGCAATATGTGAGAACACAAGGGCTGTCCCTCCCCATGAATATATTGAGGAGAAGAAAGAGTTTTTTCTTTTGAGGTGGCGGCTACTTAATATTATCGTATATATGACAGAACCATTAAATGCTATATGTATATACATGTAACCTAACCTTTTTAAATTTAATGTAGCCACTAACCACTACACATTGAGTATGAGTCGTATGACAATAAATATATAAAGGAAACTAAGGGACCGAAATCATTAGAGTAATTTGGCCATTCTTCCATTACCATTAATTTTATAGAAATCAAGAGAGTGAGATGTCTTAATCCTGTAAAACCCTACAGTTTGAAATCCCACGCCATCATCATATTACTGCACAACTATTTTATATATATTATATATATATATATTTAGTACTTAGTGATTCGTTGATACACAAGATGTATAAATAAGTAGAATATGACTACAGTGAAATGATCGTAGTTTTAAATATAAATACAATATCATTACAGAAAATATAAGTGAAAATTTTGAAACTATTAAAAATTGTCAATCATCAAATTTTAACCACAAAAATTCCACGGTAAATGATGAGCCAGGAAAGTTGGCTTTCTCTTATTAAGGACAATTAAATCATATAGTCTGTGATTAAGTTCTAATTCATGTCCAATTTTCTTTTCAGTGTAATGATGCTACCACTAATGTAGTGTGCCCCCCTAACGAGGAAATTAATGAATTATCAAATTGATATTAGTTTCCAAAGTAATTTTAAGCCATGAACCATAGTTTATGTGGAAAAATGAAATCTGATCAAACCAATGTTCCCTTCACTTGGGCATTACCACAAGCAACGTACGAGTCCAATCAGCTGGGACTGGAGATTGATGCTCAACCCTACAAGTCAAGTTACAAGTGCTTCTGTATTTGTTCACTATAATCTATATCAGGAAATTGATTCTTGACCGCAGAAAAATTTGGCACAAACAGCAAAAATTTTATGTCCCGAACATTGGTGATTGTTTGAAAGAAGTGTTGTCCAAATAAGTTGGTTTATGATATCAACATCATATAATATATAAACAAATTTAATAATTTACAAATTTATATTATAAAATGAGAAATTGAATCCATCAAAATTTTAAAGTAAAAAATGTGTTTGCATGTTGTTTGTAGGTAAATCCACACTGATCCAACAGCTAATCACGGATGGACACGTGGCCGGTCAAATTCGACTTCGGAGTTTGACTTTTCAACGGTCAAATTTGGACCTCCACATCATCACGCAGCTCGGCATTTTCTCTGCCAGCTCAAATCGGATCATCGTGATGGATCCCTCGCATCCAGTCCGACCCGAACTGAGGAGCATCCAAAGAGTTAAGTGTTCATCTTTCCTTAGTCATCCCAGTTTGGCTCGGCTCGGTGTTGGGGGAACATTTCTTCAGATTCTAGTCACAGCCAGCTACGACTCGGAGGGATCACTACCTACTGGATCAGCTCGGTTCGAAAGTCCATGTCTGATCCGATCACACATGGACTTCATGTGTGCGCATGAGGGCATGTGTTCGGGTCGGCTCGGCTTCCTGCCGCTATTCCAAGAAAGATCACGTTGGGACGAACCGCCATACTCAAGTGCACTTGACAGGATCTTCTGACAGATGAGACTTCTCAGCTCACATTCATGACTATTGAGACAGTTCACCTGAACCTTCCATACTTGCATTTAATGCAGCATTGAATGCAAATTAAAGGAGATGGGTAGCTGTGCATGCCATTGTTCATGACCGAACACGTGGATCTTTCTCAACCAGTTAACCACATGCAGGTAACTTACTCCTCACAATTTCCCTTACCTATATAAATCAGCTCTTATGCACAAAACCACAGCTACAACTTATTTATCACTCAGGCAAACACTTACACCAATTCCCACTCGAAAAAGCTTACCAAAACATACCCAACTTGCTGAGAATAGACCCAGAACATTTACCTTGTTTTTCCCATTCTCCCAAGTTCATCACCTGTTCTTCCCCATTTTCATTCAAACATCACCAAATACACATCACTGACTTCATCATCGGAGCGTGTTTAGCTGGTACCACACCGGTCTATCTCCTCTGATCTTGTTTTTCATACAGGAAGATCTCACGTCATCATCTAGCAAGGCTTCTAATCAGCCAGATCCCCATTTCTAAGTTGTTGCATCTATCTTACGGAAATTTGTATCAACAGATTGGCGCCGTCTGTGGGAAGATCATTTTCAGCCGTTGTGTTCATTACCACAAGTGCTAAGTTCTTCCTTCAAACAAGTCACC
Source organism: Dryas octopetala (assembly GCF_963921425.1). Taxonomy (NCBI): domain Eukaryota; kingdom Viridiplantae; phylum Streptophyta; class Magnoliopsida; order Rosales; family Rosaceae; genus Dryas; species Dryas octopetala. The sequence goes on along the minus strand of NC_141372.1, from coordinate 9,252,333 downwards.
ATGACTACCATCTTTCATGACAGCAGCTCTTCCTCAGGAGCGTCCCAGAATGATGAACAACATCAGTCTGAGACACCTGAGAAGACGAGGGGAGCACAACTTCCCAAAGCAGCAAAATCCAAAGGTCCTTCGAGGATCAAGGCCGCTCACAAACTCATTAAGGAGAACCAACGACATCTGGCCGCTGAGAATGCACTTCTCAAGCAGAATAATGAGCTCTCGTCAAACAGGCCGAACTGGCTGAGGAGCTCGCTCGTCATCGCGCTCAGCTCGAGAACAGCGGGAGATCGGGTTTCCGATCGCGTCAGACCCGAACCGAGCAAGAGGTTCTTTCACCATCTTCTTCTCGGCAAAGCACTCCAGCCGATGTGGACGACCAGCCCGCTCAGCAGGCCACAGATTGCACCTTCCCAGGCTTCGAGAACATGCCCCTGGCCGAACATGCCGAGTTCCTGAACTCCCACCGTCTCCTTCAGCAGAAGCAGGCGGCCTTCAGGAAGCACTCCCCCGGAAGCCCAAGGGGAAACCGAGCCAAACTGATGATGGATCAGCGACCTCTAATCCGATCTAGGTTGGGGGCTGTCAACCCAACTGGCTCGACCGAACCCAGAGTCCCAGTCAGAAGCAGACTCGGCCCTGCCACCAGCCAAGGTCCTTCCACATCGAAAACTCAGTCAGGGAGACGGTCCGCGGGTGATCGGCTAGGAGCTACCATGGTCATGTCCGACCGACGTTCGGCAAGCGAGAGGATCACTCGTCAGCCGATAAGCGAGAGGCTCGGTGACCAAACCGAGCGCTCGGAGGAGACTGCATCCGAGCCGACCACACCTGATGTGGAAAACCTAGTCCGAACTTTGGTCCAAAACCAAATTCGGAGTGTCCACGATCGGCTCGGCTAGGTCGAAGTCTCCAGGGGATACCTTGGCAGAATTGATCACGGAGAAGAACTCCCCCTCCCGTACACCAGCAGGATCATGGATGCTGAGGTCTCTAGGGATACCAAACCCCCTAAGATGGATCAGTACGATGGGACTAAGGATCCCTATGATCATCTCGACAGCTTCAGATACGCCATGGAAGCCCGCCAGGCATCTGAAGCCACAAAATGCAGAATCTTCCCTTCAACCTTGAAAGGATCGGCGCGGGGATGGTTCCGAACTCTCTAGCCGAACTCTATCGACTCTTTCTCCGACCTTCGGAGGGTCTTCCTGACGAGATATCGGGTTGTATCCGAACGACTCTACAACTTGAACGATAGTCGCTCATCAAGCAGCATGAAGGAGAGAGTCTCAAGACTTATCTGATTCGCTTCAACATTGAATACACGAAGTGTGATGATTGCGACGACCGATCGGCTAAGAATGCTCTTATGCAAGGTCTGCTCGCCGGGGGACTTCGTTCCCATCTAATGAGGAACCCTCCTTCCACTTATGATGAGCTTTTTACCGAAGCCACCAAATGGGCGCGAGCGGAAGAGTGGGATGCTCAGATGGAGGCCCTGAATTCCAAGCCGACCTCGGCCAAGAGGAAGGAAGGAGAAGTCGCAAGCCCCAAGCCCCAGGTCCAGACCAAGAAGTCCCGAATTGAGGAACCGCGCCAACTTCTGGGCAAGGGGCCCAAATTCGTTCAGTACACGGAGTATACCCCTCTTAATGCCAATCTAGAGACACTCTTCTCCAAGATCAAGGATCAACTCCCAGCTGCAAGGGAGATCAAGAGACCACCCCCAGATCAGATCAATGAGGGCATCTTCTGCAAATACTATTCTAATCACGGCCATGTCACGGGTGACTGTTACGCCCTCCGCGACGGAATTGAAACTCTTGCCCGGGCGGGTAAGATCAATCAATTCCTGACCGGCGGGCCGAGAGTACCCAAGGCCGCGCTGAAGAAGCCCACCAACACCATTGACGTCCGGGACGCCGCCATCGGATCAATCGGCGCAGGCCCAACCTTTATGGGGAGTTCGAACCGATCCCAGAAGAAGTACGTTAGACAGGCGGCCCATGCTCACGAGTCCCTGTCGATTCAAGCGGGTCAGCCTAGTACTTCTAAAAGACAACGGAAGGACTGGGCACCGGTCACTTTTGAGCCGAATGAATCAAATGAGATCATCTTCCCACACTATGATCTGGTGGTCATAGTCGCTGAAGTGGCCGGAATCACCATTGCTCGTTCCTTCGTCGACGGAGGAAGTTCAGTCAACATCCTTTACCATTCTGCATTCGAGCAGATGGGCATCGGCGATGACAAGTTGGAAGCTGACATGCCAGCCCTAATCGGATTCGGGGGAGAAGTGGTCCAACTCCTCGGACACATCTACCTTCCCCTTTCACTTGGGAAAGGACCGGTCAAAAAGGCTTGCATGACATATTTCATTATCGTCAAGCGACCGTCGGCTTACAACATCATATTGGGCAGACCAGCCCTGGTCGACCTCGACTGCATAGTCCACTACGCCAACCTCCTCATTAAGTGTCCAGTGGGCGATGACTGCATTGTCATCCAGGGAGACCAGTGTTCGGCTCGGTCTTGCTACGCCACTTCTATCAGGCAGAAGGGCCAACTGCCGAACTCCCAGAAACTGGACTCCATCGCTGATTCAGGCAGGTGGCCGAGGGCGAAAACGTTCGACTTCACCGTCGAGCTGAACTCAGACTCTCGGCCCCTCTCGGCCGAGGCCTGGGAAGAAGTATTGATCTCGGAGGAGGACACCCCGGATCGGCTCATCCGAGTGGGAGCTCAGCTCGGCCCAGCACAGCGATCGGCCATACTCGACTTGCTTCGTGCTAATGCAGAAGTGTTCGCCTGGTCTTACGATGACATGCCAGGCATATCGTCTGACGTGATCACCCACAGGCTGAACATTGATCCGGGATGCAAACCGGTCCGTCAGAAGAGGAGGTCGTACAATCCAGTCAGGTATGCAGCCATGGCCGAAGAGGTGACCAAGTTACAAAACAACGGGTTCATCCGGGAGGTCAACTATCCCAATTGGCTTACCAACGTAGTCATGTTGAAGAAGAACAATGGGAAATGGAGGATGTGTGTGAACTTCACCGATCTGAACAAGGCATGTCCCAAGGACAGTTTCCCACTACCCAGAATAGATCAACTTGTCGATGCGACGGTGGGACACAAGCTCCTTAGCTTCATGGACGCCTATTCTGGGTACAACCAGATCCTCATGCACAAACCTGATCAGGAAAACACATCCTTCATAACCGATCGCGGCATGTACTGTTACAAAGTCATGCCCTTCGGCCTCAAAAATGCTGGAGCCACCTACTAAAGGCTGGTCAACCACATGTTCAGATCTTCCATAGGCAAATCGGTGGAAGTTTATGTGGACGACATGCTGGTCAAAAGCATCAAAGCAGACGACCACGTCAAGGACCTCTCAAACATGTTTGGAGTCCTGAAGGAGTATCAGATGCAACTGAACCCAGCCAAATGTGTCTTTGGGGTTCATTCAGGAAAGTTCCTTGGTTACCTGGTCAGGCAACGGAGGATCGAGACCAATCCGGAGAAAATCAAAGCCTTGATCAACATGAAGTCCCCGAAGACACGCAAGGAAATCTAGAGTCTGACTGGAAGAGTCGCCACCCTGAATCGGTTCATCTTAAAATCCACTGACCGGTGGCTCCCCTTCTTCAAAGCTTTGAAAAGAGCAGGGAAGAACATAGAATGGACCCCCCAATGCGAGCAGGCCTTTCAAGATTTAAAAAGACACATGGGGGAACCTCCCATCTTATCTAAACCAGAGGAAGGTGAAGAGCTTTTTCTCTACCTATCCGTTTCCGACTCGGCTCTCAGCTCGGTTCCAGTGAGAGAGGTCAGCGGGGTACAGCATCCGGTCTTCTACACGAGCCGAGCCTGAGCCGACACCAAGACCAGGTACCCTAAATTCGAGAAAATGGCCCTCGCCCTGGTCAGCTCGGCTCGGAAACTGAGACCTTACTTCCAGGCTCACTCAATTGTCGTCTTGACTAATCAGCCACTCAGGCAAATCCTGGCCAAACCCGAGACTTCGGGTCAGCTCATCAAGTGGTCAATCGAGCTCGGCGAGTTTGATATAACCTACCGTCCCAGAACAGCCATCAAGGGCCAGGCCATGTCAGACTTCATCTGTGAGTCCACCACCACAGCGGAAGATCCGGTCGGTACCAACGTTACATCAACCACGCTTGATCCGAACGCAAAAGGTGCTCATACCCAGGCTGATCTCCTCACCTGGACCCTATACGTGGACAGATCTTTCAACGCAATGGGCAGCGGAGCTGGACTTGTTCTGATCTCCCCAGAACAAGTCGTGATGGAATATGCTCTTCGCTTCATATTTCAAGCATCCAATAATGAAGCAGAGTATGAAGCACTCATCGCCGGACTCAGATTGGCAAAAGAGCTCAGCGCGGCTAAGCTGAACATCTTCAGTGACTCCCAACTCATCGTCAATCACGCTGGGACGAACCGCCATACTCAAGTGCACCTGACAGGATCTTCTGACAGATGAGACTTCCCAGCTCACATTCATGACTATTGAGGCAGTTTACCTGAACCTTCCATACTTGCATTCAATGCAACATTGAATGCAAAGGAGATGGGTAGCTGTGCATGCCACTGGTCATGACCGAACGCGTGGATCTTTCTCAACCAGTTAACCACATGCAGGTAACTTACTCCTCACAATTTCCCTTACCTATATAAATCAGCTCTTATGCACAAGACCACAGCTACAACTTATCTGTCACTCAGGCAAACACTTACACCAATTCCCACTCGCAAAAGCTTACCAAAAGCATACCCAACTTGCTGAGAATAGACCCAGAACATTTACCTTGTTCTTCCCATTCTCTCAAGTTCATCACCTGTTCTTCCCCATTTTCATTCAAATATCACCAAATACACATCACTGACTTTATCATCGGAGCGTGTTTGGCTGGTACCACACCGGTTCATCTCCTCTGATCTTGTTTTTCATACAGGAAGATCTCACGTCATCATCCAGCAAGGCTTCTAATCAGCCAGATCACCATTTCTAAGTTGTTGCATCTATCTTACGGATATTTGTATCAACACATGTGATACAAATATCTTATAATATTTTTCTAAATAAGATTTATTTAGAATATTCATCTTAAGTGATTTGTAATAACTAATAAGTAAAAATAAGTTGGGATTGAAGATTTTGAAACCAGAGTTTAGAAAATTATTAAACTTTTAAAACTTAAATGGTAAGAAAATATGTTAGCATATATATGCCTAGTGTAAAATTTCCACCCAAATGATTTTCAATCTTTTCTGTAAGAAATTAAGAATGAATGGGTGTGAAAAGGACACCTATTATATATGGTAGGGCCAGCGGGACTTACAAGTCAAAACCAGTAGTAGGTTTACAACTAAGCACCCAGTTGCAAGTTTGGTCGATGGTCAACGTCAACCACTGACTACATTTTGTTTTAGGCCCTCTCCTACTTGTTATGGTAAGGCCCACTTTGTGGACAGCAACTCTGAGGGCATGGACTTTCTCATTTCCAAGAGTTCTCCCACCGATCTTCCACACCTCATTATTTGGCTCCACTATTTTCTTGGGATGAATAAATTTTCTCACTTTTTATAATTATTAGCTTTTATTAGGAGAAAAATGGGGATGAACCCACGAAATCTTATACATGACCTTTGTGATTAATTATCACATGTAGTGGTGGAGCCATAAATATAGATTAAGAGAGTGCTAATAGGTTCAACAAGTTAATGAAACATACCAATTAGTTACTGAGTTTAGTTATATTTTGAGGATTTAAAGTCATCCTCCTTAACTTGAACAAAAATGGACCACGACAACTGCTTTAGAGAGAGATATAAAAATTGAAGATTAGCTTCCCAAAAATTAGGTGATAAGCTCGACTATTGTAGGGTATTCTAAACAATGGTTGGCTCTATTGGTCTTGAAAGTGAGAAAGATATATGAAGGAAAAAAATGAAAGAAATGAAGAGGTTTTTTGGGGATTTAAAGAATGGTCGAGTAAATGAGAACTTGTAACTCTAATAATTGATAAAAGTATTTACTCTTACAATAGTGAAGAGGCGCGTGAGCTTCCTAGACCCCACATGCCTCTGTCAATCGATCATCATATGTAACAAATATTTAATAAAAATCCATAGAAAATAAGTGAGTTGTAAACTCAAACATTTAATATCTAGATCCTTATATATGCAAAAACGACAAAAAAATCTGGGTTTACTTAATAGTGTGGTTATGAGTGATTGCATAATTTGCATGTATTAAGACCACAATACCAATTGGTGAGTCATGATATTTTCCTCGTTACCCTAAAACGATATTTTCATACAGCTCAATTGGGCCTAGCGTGACGATTGATGTTGTTTGTCTATGTACCCAATGGTAGACCGATCAATTACACTACAATAAATTCCAAAACATGTTGTAGACACGTCCGCTCATACTAAAAGTGGTACGTAAAGCAATAGATGTTTAATCCCCTGTAAACGACAGCTGGGTGCATAGAGCAAATTTGGTAAAAGGTGAGAAGCCATTCATTCTAGCAGGGTGAGGAAATAGCAGTAGAGACCAGATCATCTGTTTCTGGGTTGGCAATGAAGTATGTATGGAGACCAAGAAAGTGACCAGCTTTAGAAGCATATGAATATATGATTGAGGACAAGGGGTAGTTGGAGAATTATTGGGGTTTGTGATGATTCAAAGTTAAAACAATAGTTTTGGGTCCCAGTCACATTTATATAAGTTCATGAATTTATGCTGTGAGGCCCAATGGCCCATGCTTCATAGAGTAAAACCCAGCCACAAGATGCACATATCTAGAGCATCAAATTAATATATTAATTATTTAAATTATTAGATAGTTCAGTTAAAATTTTTTTAGAATTTATCCCGTTGTACCCAAATTCGATATTCTCGCTCTCAATAAATTAAAAACAATATATATAAGATCAACAATCAAGAAGGCCTTGTCCAGTATCATACATTTATGTTAATGGACAAGCATTTGACTTCTAATTGGGTAATAAATATTTGAGACCCATATACATCCCTTCATATGAAGATCTGATAGACCTCATACAAAATCTCAAAAAGGAGATTTGATTACAAGAGTAGATGTTGAAGGTGAAAAGAAAAACATTGGTTGTCGAAAACTACCTTGGGTCTTTGTACCATTTGGAAGCGCATAAGAATTTCATTAAAAAACTTAATTTGGAAGCGCTTTATGAGAAACTACAAATTAGGTGCTTCTCTAATAAGTACTTAAATGCTTCCATGACCCGTACATCACTTTGTCTATTTGTATCAAATGCTACAAAAAGTAGTTTTAGTTATTTGAAGCATTAATTTTTGGCACTAAGTTCTCAAACCAGCATTAAACTTTGTTTTTCCTTATGTACAACTGAGCCAGCTACTGTTAGTTGGGGGACCTGGGTTCATCATCAATGTTGATTATTTGAAGTCAACCTCAAGGTTAGCCTTTAAAGTGCAGCTGGACATTACAATCCAAAACCCTAAAACTTGTCTTTTAATGGCCCATATACAAGAAAGCCCAGTGTTAATTCCTAAGGTCATACCATTCAAAGGAGATCAGATTAAGCCCAACAAAAATTCTCCTCTTGGGTTTGGTAGCTGGGCTGCTATTGTTTCTTTTGATGATAGGGCTCACAGTATCTCATGTAAAGTGTCAGAACTTTGAAACATTCATGTGTCGATCCTTTAAAAGAGTTGCACTTGAAATGAGAGACCTTGAGAAGATAGGCCTAAAACTAAGATTAGCTTCGGATCTAAAACTAACTGATCTCCACAATTCAAACTCTAGCTACATCCTCCGAGCGATTTTAGGAATTTCAAATGGAAGCAAACTTTTATCACCCTATCTATATTTAAAACTAAAAACAAAAACCACAAGAATGCTAAACTTTCTGTCATTAATCATTTAATTGTAGCCAAGCCAAGTCCCTCCTCTTCTTGATCGATCTCCAAAGAGAAAATTAACAGAATGAGGAAACTCATATTTGTTTCATGCTTTTTGACCACATGGTTTGTGTTGGCACATTGTGCACGCAATATTGATCATGTGCAAGTAGATCTTGCACCTGCTCATGCACCATCACTGCCACCAAGCGAAGGATCAGCACCACCAACCATGGATTGCTTGGATGTGATTTATGCCATGGCAGATTGTGTGCCTTATCTGAGTGATGGTCCCAGCAACACAAAACCTGATGCTTCATGCTGCTCTGGGTTTGAAATGGTGCTGAAAACCAGTGCTGATTGCATATGTGAAGCCATACAGAGTAGTTCTGAATTGGGTCTCACCTTGAATTTGTCAAAGGCTATGGCTCTGCCTAAAGCTTGTGGGCTGTCTGCTCCTCCTCTTAGTAAATGTGGTGGTGAGTAGTCTCATCTCTCTCTCTCTCTCTCTCTCTCTCTCTCTCTCTCTATATATATATATCACTAGTGTATGTTGCATGGCACATGTTGATGTATTTTGAGCATCAAAATGATGATTTCCTCTTTGGTTTTGCAGTCTCCATGTCTCCTGACAGTACTCCTGGTATGTTCTAACATGTTCTACATGTATTCCTTTCAATTTTCCCAAAATTTGTTTTGTTTTGTTTTTTTTTTTTCCACTTTTGATTGATAAATGGAGTTTGGAATGACCATTCAATAGGTGTGCCTAAATCCATGCATGCAACAATTGAGATTAATCTTTGCTCTCATTTTAGACCATAGATTTTGATCACTCAATACATTTATGTAAAGTGTCCTATCTTTGATCTTAGTGAAAATAAGATTCAAACTACCTATTTTGGATGTAGCCCATATTGAACCACTTTTGTTATCAACATCACTGCTTTCTCACTATGGTCTATATGCTAATGCTTTTATTTTTATTTTTAAAGAACTATAATTTAATTGTTGCACTTTTGTATTCTGATATCAATGTGTTACCCGCAATTTTCAGTCTGACATTGTTTATGTGTGAAATGTTTCTAAATGTTCGGCTCAAATTTATAGTTCGATAATTTAATATGTCAAATATCTGGAAATATATTCTTGTTTTCAATTCTATTCTCGAATCTCATTGACAAATTTTTTTATTGCAGCGAACCCTCCATCTTCAAAACCAAAGCCACATGTGAATGTAGTTCCATCACCTCCTGCTCCAGCACCAGCTCCAACCTCCGGAACTCATCCTATATCTGCTTCTCTTGCGCTTATTCTTAGTATGCTTGCTGCTTCATTCTACTGCCTTTCATTTTAGGCACAAATTAAGGCTGTTCATTGTTAATTTCTTTTTAGTTTTTATTCTCCTATGGCTTCTAGTTTAATTACTAGGCATATTAGTCATGATTTGTATTTAGCAGAACCAGACATAAATGTTTTCTTTGGTTGGTTTTATGTTTTAGATTTTTAATAATTTATGTTTTTTCTTCTAGAAACTGTTCAAGTTGCAAACTTCCTGCCTTATCATTTAATGATATTTGACTATTTATATATAATTATATAGAGAAATAACAGTATGATTTTTTGATATACCCTTCAGAATTGTGCCAAAAACTATTAAATTAACTTGTCAAATAGTAGAGAAGAAAAATTCATAAACAATAATCTTAAAACAAATTTTATTTTACTTTTTTGGTTACTCCCGTTTTATTTTGAGGTCATTCGAGTCTTTAATCTCAACTTTCTTGAATTTCTTCATAATAGGCTTAAAAAAATTTAAGAAATCAGTTGAACTTGACTATCGGTTACTATATATAGCAAACAAAAGGCCCTGAGTGAAACAAGAGTCTCCATTTCATAAATGAAGGTGACTCACCCACAACAGTCACTTGATATCAGATGGTAAAGCATGTTTTTGTAGTAGTGAAATAACCCGTTTCGAGTTTTGTTTGTTATGCCAAATACTTGGTGGCACTAGATCACACTATATATGTTATTAAAATGTTCAAAGCCAAAAGAGATCAAAGACCAAAAACCGGCCATTTACAGTATTAATGTGGCAGGAAAATGTGTGTGATCATCAATCAATTTTTTTTTTTCTTATGACAAAATCATCAAACATGTATTAATGTTGTACATAGAAGTTAAGAAATACTTGCCACACTAATTAATGGGTTAGATCGAGTTATTTGTGCGTATGAGTTATTGACAATTGTTAATTGACTTAGTTTATGAATAAATGTCATATCAATAAACAATATAGAATTGTGAGTGTACAACAAACTCAAATATACTTTAGATAGATTGAAGTGGTTATTAACTTATTATGAGTCCCAACTCTTAAAATAAACAACTATGATCACATTAATCATGGACTTAAGAAGGTCAGACTGCCTCCTTTAATTTTCTGCCCAAAAAAAGATATAGCAAATTAGAATATATATATTGAGTAGGTGATTGGAGTTAGCTAGGTTGAAGCATATATAGAAGTATAGGTGGGATGGCAGGAAGCATAGCAAGAATTTGACTGTATGAGGCCTCACAATCAAAGGTTAAGGCCAAGAAATTGAAAGCTATATGTAAGACATTGACTGGCGGTCACTTTGTTCATAACCACACATATATATCTTAAACAAGTTAGGTACGGTTCTTCAAACCCTATGGACCTTAATTTGGTAGCTCACTTGTTCTAACCAAAACAATTATATATCCTCCACGTTTTATTTCTAAGATCAGTATCTGTATATATTATTATAGACATAATAGCAGATCACATGACATCTTCTTCAATGATGCAAACTGCCGCAAATACAGGTTGTGCAGACTTATCCATCTTAAGTTACGTGAAGAATTTATACATGTTGTGTAAAGATAATTATTACTTGCTTAAAACCCATAAACGAGATATTTTGTAGGTCCATACCGGCCCACATCATATTTTAAATTAGACTTAATGAAGGGCATGAGTTCTGGCTTTGAATTTTGGGTTTAGGTAAAAAAGGGAACTATATATACACAAACTATGATTATAACTAATAACTTTATAAGGCATTACGTACACGTGGATTAAAATGTCTTTTCCAGGGTATGAGGAGGCTCTTAAATATTGTAAAAAGAAAAAAAAGAGGCGATCACTTGCTCGTAATTTAAGAACTTTTTTTGAGACATTTTATTAAATAATTCTTTTCTTTACCATTTAAAAAAATATTAAGAAAATTGGAAGCTAGGTATAAGTTATAACATAAATTTATGGGAAAGATGGCTTAATTAGTGGAGTCAGTTAGGCACTATGCATGTGATCTACCCCTGCTCATACTCAAGTTTGAAAGTGTAAGTAACATCTTTAAAAATGCAGATGACACTTAAGTTGCACTGCTACACATAGATGTGGCCAAATAGTTCCACCCACCTATATATAGAATAATTATGGAAACAAACTGAGTTCATGAGTTAAAGCTTTCTAGCCGATTACTTGAGTTGTTATTTATTAAAGGATAGAAACAGGTCCATATAATAGAAAGTTGAAACCCAGTCAAAGAACAGAGCTCCTGTTGCAGCATAATGGGCATAACAGCCAAGTTTTCTAGGGCCATAACCAGGTATATGCATCCACCACAAATCAAATTTCATCAAAGGAAGCAGAGGTTGGATTTGGGAACCCATAGGTGACAGCAGTGGGGTAGTTAGAAATTAATCATAATGGGGGTATGATAATAATAGAAAATTTTCTTCTCCTCACTACAATTCAATAGAAAAATTTTCAGCTGTTGTATCTACTTATCTTAGTTTCTTAATGATAATGATTGTGAGAGCCAACAAACTATAGTTAACAAAAAGATTGATATTTGCAATTTTGTGTCATTTTCATTTATTTAGTAGACATAAATAAAGTATTCATGATATTACTAGCGAAAACAAAAACCAATTAAACTAATCCAAAGAAACAAACACAAGAAGCCAATAGCAAAAAACATACACAAAAACTAAAGTAACACATCACTTATATTCAAATAAAAAACTCATCTTCTAATGTTCATAAAAAATATGATCTAATTTTTTTATCTAAAAGAATAATAGATCAGACCCAAACCCAAAATTGTAAGAGTAAAACAACCTGACAATTGGGGTCATGTGATCCCAATGCCCCCATTGTGGCTCCACCACTGAGTGACAGTATGGGAAGAGGAATAGTATAAACCTAGGAGAAAAACTTGGATATATAAAATTGTTATATACGTCTTACCAAGTCTTCATGCTAATATGGTGAATTTAATCATCCATACGAGTTGGAAGCCATAGATTAATGTATTATAATAAAATAATAACTTTGAAGCCATATCTTAGAGTGTTTTTTTCCTAATAATTTGATAATCAATACGGCATTCAAAACTCATGTTCATAATTACTGTTCAAAAGAAGAAAAAAGTTGTAATGTGGCAGGCTAAATGAACCAATTGATGAGGTCAAAATTAATTGTAATTTATAGGATTATAAATTAATCATTTCCTCAATGCAACTTTGTTTAAACGACCCTAATTCCTTTTCATTAACCAATCTAAGCTCCATGATTATTCAATACCAAGTGCACTTTTTTTTGGCCATGAATACCAAGAGCACTTTTTTTTTTTTTTTGGCCAAGGAATACCAAGAGCACTTTAATTATGAAAACATCATACTAATGATGTGAACATGAGTCTTTTCCATGACTTTATTTTCCCATTTAATTAAATTTAAACAAAAAGAGGGAAAGAAAGAGAAGTAAGTATAGCATGGACAGACCTAACTTCCAACCACAACCCGAACGCCATCATCCAATATTAATATCTCAACCTTTGAAAATTAAAAGTCCACCACTGAGCAAAAACAAAAATATATTAAAAGTCCACCTACACACCTTATCTCTCACTCACATTAAATGACTTATTCATTCTACTTTACTTTCTTAAGGTGAAAATTTGCTGTCAATATTCTATATATTGTAACTTACATTTAAGAAAATATTTCACATGTATTTTTTTGATACTTTGGAAGGAATCATACTATAATTACCATTAGCCTATTCTAATCAACAAAACTAAATTCTAAAAACATGTTGTTGAGAATTTCAATTTGTATTTTAAATTTAGACCTCAAATAATATATTGTATGTTAGTATTTCTAAATTTGAGATATAAATTTATGATGCTTAACATTATTCATTTTTATACTTTATTCCTCGTTGGAATAACTCCGACTATATGCCTATGGATTATACATTTGTTATTTTTGAAATTTCTTTTATATTTTAAACAAATTTCTTACATATTATATTAAAAATATATATAAGTCTTCCAAAAAAAAAATTATATATAAGAAAATTTGGACAATTGGCATTTATACCTGACAGACTTACCCATCTAAAAACCAAGAATGGGAAGGGTTGGTCGACTGAACCACCCAACTCACAGTCAAGACACGCCAAAGTCCAAAATTAATTCCTTCATTCATGAACCATGAATTCGTGATGTAAGGTCTGGTTTTGTATTTAGTGGCCTAAACCCATCAAAAAATAAATAAAAATCTTTCTACCCAAATTGGGATTTAAAGGAAAACTCGTACAGAGAGAGAGGGAAAATCATTTGACTGATTCGAGAACAAAGACCCAACCTTGATCTTAATTATCTTAATTAGTAGCTGAGAGAGAGAGAGAGAGAGAGAGAGAGAGAGAGAGAGAGAGAGAGAGAGAGAGAGAGAGAGAGAGAGAGAGAGAGAGAGAGAGAGAGGGGTAGCTGGGAGTTGCTGCTAACAAAGGAAGAGGGTGTGGCAGAGGCAGGTACCACGTGCAACGCTTATTAAAGCCGTTAAGAACTATACACACACACAGAAGTCACAAACCCAAACCCACACCAAACACCTACCCTCTCTGCCAATTCCTTAAAAACTCTAAATAGGTCCCAAGATTGTGTAGTATCAGTGTATGTGTCTGTGTGCCAATGATCACATTCACATGCACACACAAAAACACACATTTGGGCATTTGGGCTCTGTTTTTTTCACACAACTCTGCCTCTTGATTCACAGTGCTTGATAACCAGATAGCAATTTGAAGCAGTTGGATCAAGATTTTATCAGCTCCTGTTTTTTCTTCATTAAGGTCTGTGACTGTGACCCTTTTAACCCTTTAAAGGTATTGTCTTGTGGGCTGGTTCTTTTTGAATTGCATTTTGCTGGTCCGGGTATGGTTTTTTTTTTTTGGGCATTAGTGTTGGGAAGCACTGCAACCATAGTTGGAATTGGTTTTGAGAACTACAAAGATTGTATTTTTGTGGGTGGCTTGCACTTTTATGAGTAAGGCTGTGTTTGGTGTGGATTTGGGAATCGAATCTCCACTTTTCTGGTGTTTATGGTTTAACAGAGGTGCACTTGTTTTGTTTTAACCTTTTTGGTACTGCCTTTTCCATTGATGTCGATGCTTATGCGATACTGCACAGTCTGCACTTGAGAATTATACCCTTGGGCTGTGTTTGGTTACCATAAGTGTAACAGTGACTTTAGTGTTGAAATTTAAGTACATTCAAAACAAGATTACAGTGAAAGTAAAGGTAATGTCATGGAATTAGATATAAGTATCAACTCCACTTTGATGCAACCAAACGCAGCCTTAGTATAACTGGGTAGATGTTCATATTTGCTATTATCTTGCGGTTAGCATCACGTATTTGATTGCTATAAATTTTATTGAAAACAAAAATGAGACAATTAGGAAATGCCCAATCCTTAATTACAGAACTTGGAATCATAATATCATGTACGCAACTTATTTGAAAGCTACTGTGAATGAGTTCCACTAAATTTGTTCCTGAAAATTTCACTCACTCTGTTGATGACATAATTTCTTGCTCTGCAGCCAAAGGAAATCTGAAATGGCTAGTATTCCTCGTGGAAATGGGTACGTAAATGGGGTAGTACCAATCAGACACCCTGCTACAGCATCTGAAGTTGATGAGTTCTGCTATGCCCTTGGTGGGAAGAAGCCAATCCATAGCATTTTAATTGCAAACAATGGAATGGCAGCTGTCAAGTTTATACGTAGTGTGAGGACATGGGCTTATGAAACATTTGGCACAGAGAAGGCTGTTTTATTAGTGGCCATGGCCACACCAGAGGACATGAGAATCAATGCAGAACATATTAGAATTGCTGATCAGTTTGTGGAAGTTCCAGGTGGAACTAACAATAATAACTATGCCAATGTGCAGCTCATTGTAGAGGTATGTATGCTAAGCTCTTAACCCTCATATTTCTCAGTTTCTTATCACTATCAAAGTGTATGAGACAAAGCAGTAATCCAACTGATTTCAGAAAATTAGCAGTCTGATTGGTTTTATTTTGTCATCATTTGTTTGACTATAAATAATGAATTTTAATATAAATAAGAAGAAAATATAAGAACTGGATACTAATATAAAAACACTTGAACTCTCAAATGGTGAGGATATAGATTGCTATTTTTCTCAGAATTCATATAAGGTTGTTTAGTGATTATGGGAGGTGTGTTTCTATACTTGTGAGCTGTATTTCTTGTTGTTACCTGTCACCAAGAAAAACCTGGTGTTCACCACCTGAGCAAAGTTTATGACCTCTAAAGTGGATAGTTGCTCTCTATTAGTGGGTTGCAATGCTTGACAAACTTTCTGGCTCTGTTTGTTTCATTAGCTACCAAATGTGGAGCAAATTGAGCTAATTTAGTTAACTGTGCTTCATATCATGCTGTACTCATGTCATTTAGTCAGTAAACTTTGCTTCATATTCTGGCAAACACTTCTCATAAAATTTCTCCCAAAGCATTGGTGCATTACCATCCGAGCACCATCCTTTTATTATTCTCCATAATGTTCAGCCTCACCCTGTAACGTAAAAGCAGAAAAATCCACTTCCTGGTCATATGAACACCCCATGGCCTCAATAGATTTTATCTAGTTGCATGGTCCACCTTTCAGCCACTAGAGGATCAGAGTCACCCTTAGAGCATTACTAAAGTAAGCTCATGTGCATATTTAGTTATTTATATAACCCCGCCTCCATATTCATAAAAAGCACAACAAAAAGCACGTGACATAACCTGGGTATTTGTTACCTATAGTTCTGAAACATTTCATGAATTGCATGAATTTCTGTAGATCTTGTTAGTATTTCACATGAATTTCTTGTTCTTTACTATCCAGATGGCAGAGATAACACATGTTGATGCAGTTTGGCCTGGTTGGGGCCATGCATCGGAGAACCCTGAGCTTCCAGATGCATTGGATGCCAAGGGAATCATATTTCTTGGGCCACCAGCTATATCTATGGCAGCATTAGGAGATAAAATCGGTTCATCATTAATTGCTCAATCTGCAGAAGTACCCACCCTTCCATGGAGTGGATCACATGTATGATTTGCCCTGAAAATTGTGCCCTATTTTTCTTTTGGTTTCTTTTGCAGGGTCATTGCACATCTAATATTGTTAATGTCTATTTTCTAGGTGAAAATTTCTTCAGAGAGCTCCTTGGTTACAATCCCAGATGAAATATATAGGGAAGCATGTGTTTATACAACAGAGGAAGCGATTGTGAGTTGTCAGGTTGTAGGTTACCCAGCAATGATTAAGGCATCATGGGGTGGTGGTGGCAAAGGCATAAGAAAGGTTTGCTTCATGCATGGAAATTTTGGACTTTTCTTCCGAACTTGTATTATTTACTTAGCCAAATTTGTACCCTAGCTTTTAAGCTATACAGGTGATATGCATGTGAATTATTGGCTGAGCTTGAAACAAGTTTAATGAACTTATCTAGCATGCTAAGGAGTTTGATTGGACCCTTTCATGACTTATTAAAGACCTTAGCTAATTTGAATTGTTTAATTTTCTAGGTCCATAATGATGATGAAGTTAGGGCATTGTTCAAACAAGTCCAGGGTGAAGTTCCTGGATCTCCAATATTTATAATGAAAGTCGCATCCCAGGTTAGATCATCTATTACTTTTCGATTTGGATGAGCATAATTTCTGAACTTCAGATCATATATTGCCAATTTTGCCAATTTAATTTATTTTCTTTCTATTATCAGAGCCGACATTTAGAAGTCCAGTTACTATGCGATCAGTATGGAAATGTTGCAGCTTTGCATAGCCGTGATTGCAGTGTTCAAAGGCGGCACCAGAAGGTAATCTTTTTGTGACACAGTAAACTTTATACTATGTGTTTCAATATTCACTAGTTCAGTCCTTTATGGACTTGGGGTACTCTTATTTCTCACTCTGAAATTTTCATTCTCCAGTATATATTAGTGCATTGTTTCGTCTACTGGAGATGTTTCCCCTTGAAGCCTAACTGTCTTATTTATGTTCTGTAGATTATTGAGGAAGGTCCAATAACTGTAGCTCCTATAGGGACAGTAAAAAAGTTGGAGCAGGCGGCTCGAAGGTTGGCTAAAAGTGTTAATTATGTTGGCGCAGCTACTGTTGAGTATCTGTACAGTATGGACACTAGCGAGTACTATTTCTTAGAGTTGAACCCTCGGTTACAGGTATGTTATTTGCTTTAAACCTCAACTTTTGTTCACGTGGTCTCATTTTAGCTTATGATTTTATTAACTCATTACGTGCTGTTTTTCTGAGTTTGTTTTGTTGGTGCCATTGAATAATACAGTGATGAATGCAATGCGTATGCCTGAACTGATTATTGAAACAAATATGTTTGTCATGTGCTCTCCATGCCATTCAGTCTTAGTGCAACCTCTTACAAAAAGATTGAACATCATATGCTCATTATGATCATAAGAATTCCATATAGCTGTTTTACTAATGTATATAGGCATCGGCAAACTGCGCTAGCTTCTATTCCTGCATCTTCTATTCAAGGAACAAGTAATTTATGAGTGAAACTAAATGTCTTAGATTTAATTCAATGTAGGTGGAGCACCCAGTCACTGAGTGGATAGCTGAAGTAAATCTGCCAGCAGCCCAAGTTGCAGTTGGGATGGGCATCCCTCTCTGGCAAATTCCTGGTATCATCTTAATTTCTGGACTTCTTCAAAATTTTTATTTACTTATCAATTTTAATTTGTTCACATTCTCTGTTTATATGACTCATTCAAATAGAGATAAGGCGATTTTATGGAATGGAACATGGTGGTGGATATGATGCTTGGAGAAAGACATCAGTTATTGCCACCCCATTTGATTTTGACAAGGCAGAATCTATAAAGCCAAAAGGTCACTGTGTTGCTGTGCGTGTAACAAGTGAGGATCCAGATGATGGCTTTAAGCCTACTAGTGGGAAAGTACAGGTTAGTTATGATGATTCCTGAGTCCTCACTTTTACTTTCTTTCCCCTAACGTTATGATGAACCTAAATTGAGTTACGCCGCTATATGCAGGAGTTGAGTTTTAAGAGCAAGCCAAATGTTTGGGCATACTTTTCTGTTAAGGTAAATATCTTGTAAGTGGAGAATGACAAAAATGCTCCAGAAGAAAAAAAATTAATTCTCTGATAAATTCTGATTGAGATTTTTACTTGCAGTCTGGAGGGGGGATTCATGAATTCTCAGACTCTCAGTTTGGTAAGTATTAACTCATTGCAAATTGTTTTATATGTTTTGTTCTGTCTAAATAGCCGAAGTATGTGTATAAAATAGGTTAAAGCTCAATGCGTGACCCTCAATTCTAATTGGGCAGTGTTTTCCCTTCTAAATTCTGTGGTGTATTTCTTCTTCTTCTTCTTCTTCTTCTCTCATAATATTTATATATGGATGTAATACATAACACTGTTTTGAGAATGATTATGAACAAAAATGTTCGACTGTTGTTTATTAAATCTATTATCAGTCTCTGTTTTTCATATTTAAAATTGTATCTCCTTTTTCAGGACATGTTTTTGCATTCGGAGAGTCGCGAGCTCTGGCTATTGCAAATATGGTTCTTGGGCTGAAGGAAATTCAAATTCGGGGAGAAATTCGTACAAATGTTGATTATTCAATAGATCTTTTACATGTAAACTTCGCAAAATCTACGATACAATATACCATCCTCTTAAATAAACAAATAGTATAAAAAACAAAAAAATTTCATGAAATGCCAAGTAACATTATGACACATGTTCTGTAGGCTTCAGACTACAGAGAGAATAAAATCCACACAGGTTGGTTGGATAGTAGAATCGCTATGCGAGTTAGAGCAGAAAGGCCTCCTTGGTATCTCTCTGTAGTTGGAGGGACTCTTTTTGTAAGTGCAACTAATTTCTTTTATATTTGGTTTCTGAATATTTAACTTGTAAAATGCATCACCAATGATTCCTATTATGCCCTATTCAGAAAGCATCTGCTAGTAGTGCAGCAATGGTTTCAGATTATGTCGGTTATCTTGAGAAAGGGCAAATCCCACCCAAGGTATGGTAGTACAAAAATACCCTTCTAGGTACATGATTTAGGTGTACTTCTTATTTAATTATTTTAGGTGTATTTCTTAATTAATTTTTGTCAATCCTGATTGCAGCATATATCACTTGTCCATTGGCAAGTATCCTTAAACATAGAAGGGAGCAAATATACGGTATGTTTTCCAAAGAACTTCTTTTAAATGTCTTAGGAACTGTCGGAGATTGTAGTTGGTAGAATTAATAGTTATATATATGTGGACTACTATTTCTAGATTGACATGGTGAGGGGGGGTCCCGGAAACTATAGACTAAGGATGAATGACTCAGAGATCGAAGCAGAGATACATACTTTACGCGATGGGGGTTTGTTGATGCAGGCAAGTATAAATATTCTTTTTATTCTTCTATGTAGCTTCACAGATGATTTTACTCTTGTTTGCATTATATATTACCTGTTTGTTCTTGGACTATTAATTAATATGGGTGTTTATCCTTTGAGTAAACGAAGTATGTAGAGTGTTGGAATTTAGGATTTTGTGAATCTAAGCACATTACAAATGCACTCCATGATGTAAAGCATGCCAAATGTCTGCGTGTTAATATATCCTAGTTGTTGGCTGCATTCAGAAAAGCTTTTACACCAACACTTTGTACATACTGTATAATCCCTTGCTTTCAGTTGCTGCTGCTCCATAATGTAGAATATATATATATGGTAATGTTCTCTTGCCAGACATCTGGCATGTTATGTTGCCAAACATGTCAATTTGACCCCATACAATACAACAAGAGCCTACCTGATTAATGGTCTAGATTGACAGTTCGGCAACATAACATGTCGAATTGTATGACAAGAGAACATTTATATATATATATATTTATATTTTGATAAGAAAAGCAGACTTTATTTATAAAGTAGCAGAAAATATAAGTAAGATGGATCCAAAGTCCATCAAATCTATGCTGCTCCAGAATATATTGTAAATATAAATTTTATAAACAGTTACCTTATCTAGGGGTATAGCTATAAAAGTGACCACATCATTATTGATCAGTAACTTGGCTGCATAAAAGGAGTATTCCTTCAATTCCATGAGTTGTACCTGAGACATCCCCCTTATAGATGGAGAGAGGTACACAAAGGCCAACTGTACGTGCTCATACCAGAGGGGGTGTATCATGGTTGACCATCTGGATAGAACTGGTCTTTCTTATATTTCCTACATGCAGTTTTGTGACTGATAAAACTTAATTTTGTAACAGTTGGATGGAAACAGTCACATTATATATGCAGAGGAAGAAGCAGCTGGAACTCGCCTTCTTATTGATGGAAGGACTTGCTTGCTTCAGGTGCCCCCATTTTTCTTTATTCTTCTTCCCCCAAATTTTTTCTTCAGCAAGCTTAATAGTTGACCCTTTTGTTGAATCTAGAACGATCATGATCCATCCAAGTTAATAGCAGAGACACCATGCAAACTGCTGAGGTATTTGGTTGCTGATGGTAGTCATATTGATGCTGACGCACCATATGCTGAGGTTGAGGTTATGAAGATGTGTATGCCTCTTCTTTCACCTGCTTCTGGAGCTATCCACTTTAAAATGTCTGAAGGTCAAGCAATGCAGGTAAATCATGTTCCAAATAGGAAATAAAGACATTCTTCTCTTGCTAGAAGTTAAAACCAAATTGCTTTTTGTGTAGGCCGGTGAACTTATTGCGAGGCTTGATTTAGATGATCCTTCAGCAGTCAGAAAGGCAGAACCTTTCCATGGGAGCTTCCCAGTCCTGGGTCCTCCAACTGCAATTTCTGGTAAAGTTCATCAGAGATGTGCTGCAAGCTTAAATGCAGCCCGGATGATTCTTGCTGGTTATGAGCATAACATTGACGAAGTGAGTTCTTTTTAAGCATAAACATAATATTTCGAACACTATTTTTAATCTGTGATTTTTCGCCGTTCTTTTTTTTTTTTTTTTTTTTACTTTACAGTCTATGGTATCATTTGTTAGATTGTGTTATTACTCTTAAATTTGTCTTATTAAAGAGTTTGTCATCTATCTCAGGTAGTGCAAAACTTGCTCAATTGCCTTGATAGTCCTGAACTCCCTTTCCTTCAATGGCAAGAATGCTTGGCTGTTCTGGCAACCCGCCTACCCAAAGATCTTAAAAATGAAGTAAGAAAAAATGGGGTGGCTCTCTCTCTGATTTATGCTCAAAATGAGTCTTTACACCCATATGAGATTTCAAATCGACCCATTTACTATTGATTGACTAATCCTTTCTCCCATATGATTTTATAGTTGGAATCAAAATATAAGGAGTTTGAGTTGATTTCGAGCTCTCAGAATGTTGACTTCCCTGCCAAACTGTTGCGTGGTGTTCTTGAGGTGAGTTCTATACTTTCAAATTCCTCATTTTAAGTACTATTTTTTCTTTTTCCCTAGGAATGTTGTCCTTATTTTTCTGCATTTTATTGCAGGCCCATCTATTATCCTGTCCTGATAAAGAGAAAGGAGCCCAAGAAAGGCTTGTTGAACCTTTGATGAGCCTTGTGAAGTCTTATGAGGGTGGAAGAGAAAGTCATGCCCGAATTATTGTTCAATCCCTTTTTGAAGAGTATCTGTCAGTTGAAGAATTATTCAGTGACAATATTCAGGTTAGTCTCTCCCCCTTGAAAGAATTTTTTTTATACAATACTAACATATTAATGTAAGTAACTCAGGCTTAAGTATTTGAGACTGCCAATACTATTTTTATATGCATGATGTAACATTCATGGCTCTAGTTGAGATTTTAGAATGGAATTTAGCTGCTCAACGCAGTTTATATCTGTAGATATCTCATGCCTATAAAGGGCCTTTGCTCTTATAGGTTTTATCCTGATATTACTTGTCTGACAGGAGTGTGGTATTCATCTGCATGTAAAAAGTGTAAAATAAAATAGCTTAAATAAACATATAAGGAAAAGGAAAACCTCTCATAGTTGCTGTCTGGACTTTTATTTTTAAATGTTTGATATTCAAGTTCGCTACATTTTTGTTTTTTGTTTTTAAATCTTGAACCTGACTAATATTTGATCAAGACATAGTAGTTAAAAACTAAAAAATTGTCTTGAATACCTGATAGAATTAGAACATCCAACCAAAAACCAATTGGCAATGGGTGGAGAGGCCCAAGACTTATAAGCACATATGCTAAACTCTAGTTTTCCGATGTGGGACATTGCTCCACATTACTCTCAACATGCCCCCGCACGTGTGGCGAGATTTTTGAGCCTTACACGTGAACAAATTGTATTGGATGACATGGGAGCATGTGTGGCGGTTGGGCCTTACACGCGGATAATCAAGCTTTGATACCATGATAGAATTAGAACATCCAACCCAAAACCAATTGGCAATGGGTGGAGAGGCCCAAGACTTATAAGCACATATGCTAAACTCTAGTTTTCCAATGTAGGACATTGCTCCACATTACTCTCAACAATACCAATCAGTGAATTTGAAGCTTGGTATATAGCTTTGTAGTTACAATACCCTAGTAATTAGGAACTTGTGCCTGCCCCATAAATTTGTAATTTTTTATTCTTATGTTCTTCATTATTTACTAATATTTTATTTGCTCCAGGCTGATGTAATTGAACGCCTTCGTCTTCAATATAAAAAAGATCTATTGAAGATTGTGGACATTGTGCTTTCTCATCAGGTATTAAAATCAATGACATGCTCGGTGGCCTTGCCTTACCCAAGCCTCATCCTATTTTCTGTTGAAATTATTTCATACCTGTACTATTTGTGTCTTGTGCTTGCAGGGTATCAAGAATAAAAATAAGTTGATACTACGACTCATGGAACAACTGGTCTATCCCAACCCTGCTGCATACAGGGATAAGCTGATTCGGTTTTCTGCACTTAACCATACAAGCTATTCTGAGGTTGGCCATTGCACTGAGTTAATCAAATCAAGCTTGAACTATTAGTTTTTGATATGTGAATCTTTCTTTCTATGTTTTTAAGTTTTTAAAAATCCAGTCACAATTCTCCTCACATAGTCAGAAATCAACGGTTATTTACTTTCCTTCAGATCAATATCCTTATCGGTTTTTTAAAAGAGTCCTAATTCCGAATTTAAATGTGTGCAGTTGGCACTAAAGGCAAGTCAACTGATGGAGCAAACCAAGTTGAGTGAACTGCGTTCCAGCATTGCCAGAAGTCTTTCTGAGTTAGAGATGTTCACTGAGGATGGTGAAAGCATGGATACTCCTAAGAGGAAGAGTGCCATAAATGAACGAATGGAGGATCTTGTGAGTGCTCCTTTGGCAGTTGAAGATGCCCTTGTAGGTCTGTTTGATCATAGTGATCACACCCTTCAGAGGCGGGTGGTGGAGAGTTATGTACGTCGGTTATACCAGGTACTGTGGTTCAAACACTGTTACAGTTTCTGCTTACTGTATAGTTGACAGTCATTTCCACGTTTGACTTTGTATTTGTCATCAGCCCTATCTTGTAAAGGGGAGTGTCAGGATGCAGTGGCACAGATCTGGTCTTATAGCTTCATGGGAGTTCTTGGAAGAACACATTAAGGGAAAAAATGAGACTGAAGGTCAATCATTTGATAAACCATTGATTGAGAAACACAGTGAGAGGAAATGGGGCGTCATGGTTATAATCAAATCTCTTCAATTTCTGCCTGCAATTATTAGTGCTGCATTGAGGGAAATGTCTCATAACCTTCAAGAAGAAATTCCAAATGGATCTACCGAACCAAGTGGCTTTGGTAATATGATGCATATTGCTTTGGTTGGCATCAACAACCAGATGAGTTTACTTCAGGATAGGTATTGTACCTACCCTTTTCATTATAATTGAAGTTTGCAACTACAAATTAAACATGTGATCAATCTTTGGGAACTAGTTTTATGTCTAAAAGCTTATACTTTGTCTGGTATCCTTAAGCTTTGTGATTAGTTCATAATCTGACTAAGTAAAGTTTTGAATTGGAATTGTATACACTCCAAATTTCTTATGGCCCTATTTTGGATTATAAACAGTTTTTAAGTATTTCTTTCTATCTGCAAAGATGTGCCAAATAGAACATACAGTTGACCTTTCTTGACCAGCATTGTCCTTTAATGCATGGCAGTGGAGATGAGGATCAGGCTCAAGAAAGAATTAAGAAGTTAGCCAAAATACTTAAAGAGCAAGGAGTGGCCTCCAGTCTGCACAATGCAGGTGTCAGGGTAATTAGTTGTATCATACAAAGAGATGAAGGGCGAGCCCCTATGAGACACTCCTTCCACTGGTCGTCAGAGAAGCTCTATTATGAGGAAGAACCTCTATTGCGTCATCTGGAACCTCCTCTATCCATTTACCTTGAATTGGTTAGTAATTCCGTGGCTTTATCCCCAGTGTTTTATGTTAAGAGTAAGAAAAAGTTTCTGCATTGGCCCTTGATCTGAAGTTACTCAACATTTGTTATGATCCAGGACAAGCTTAAAGGCTATGAGAATATACAGTATACCCCATCACGAGATCGTCAATGGCACTTGTACACTGTTGTAGACAAGCCAATACCAATCCAAAGGATGTTCCTTAGAACACTTGTAAGGCAGCCCACAACAAATGAAGGATTCACTGGATTTCAAAGGCTAGGCATGGAAACAGCTGGTACCCAATGGACTTTTTCATTTACTTCAAGGAGCATTTTGAGGTCCTTATTGACAGCAATGGAAGAGTTGGAACTGAATGCGCACAATGCTACTGTCAAGTCTGACCATACACATATGTATCTTTATATCTTACGTGAGCAACAAATTGATGATCTACTGCCTTACTCCAAGTAATTATTTCTTTTTCTTATGAAATTTCTTTTCTTTCGAGATAAGATGGTGACCTTTCTAGAATCTTACATTGGAGATATTGTTCCAGGAGAGTCGATTTAGATGCTGGACAATCAGAAACTGTGGTGGAGGAGATCTTACAAGGACTTGCACGTGAAATCCATGCTTCTGTTGGCGTAAGGATGCATAGGTTGGGTGTCTGTGAGTGGGAAGTGAAGCTGTGGATGGCATCCTCTGGGCAGGCGAATGTTGCTTGGAGGGTTGTCGTGACAAATGTGACTGGTCATACCTGCACTGTATATGTATGTTTATATATCATTTACATTTTGTTGAAGAAAATGTTTTCTACCACCCAGTTACATTTTCTAGTTAAAAATTTTTGAAGGTCGGTTTTCAAAAGCATACTAGTGGTAGCCCATACCAGTATTAATGATTTGGACCATAGTTAAACATAGGATTGAGCTAGAACGTAAATCTTACCAATGTGTCATTTGATTATCTACATGAGCTAGAAATTTACTAATAACCAGACTGGTCTTTGTGCATTTAAAACAAGAAAAGTAAGTAAAACCCACACATTAATTTGTGCATTGATTTATGTCCTGGTAGACCTGATATGTTTTGGCCTACAAGCTGTTGCTGATAATAGAACATGGAAGCTTATGGTCTAGATCGACTGGATAAAGAATATCTTACCTTGTTCTACATATGTGCACCCTTCACTTCATTTTCATATCCTTACCAATATGACACTGGTAAGGGCATGACTACTGGACACTCACATGGAAGGCTTTTCAAAAACAGAAAACCCAACACTCGGACGTGTACCCACATGCTAAACCCATAGGTCCACTTAAGTTATTTAACATAGCCCCCAGGAATTGATGATATGGTCTCCGTACTTTGCAGAGGCAAATGAATAGTTTGCAATGTCAGTATTAAATTATATATAGTCTCCTTTTAAGATTTAATGCCTATATTGTGAATATGAGCCATGAGTCATGATTGTATTTATGGTTAACGTGATATCAGATATATCGGGAACTAGAGGATACCAGCAAACATAGAGTGGTCTACCATTCAGTCTCTGCAGTGGGTCCCCTGCATGGTGTACCAGTGAATGCACACTATCAGCCTTTGGGAGTTATTGACCGAAAACGTCTGTTGGCCAGGAGAACCAACACCACTTACTGCTATGATTTTCCACTGGTGAGATACCTGATACGAAGTTGGCCCTTTTTTTATAATAAATAAAGTTTCTGTTTTTTCCATGATTCACAGATCTGGTGAAGCTAACTGTAGATAAATGTTTCCTGCAGGCATTTGAGACAGCCTTGGAACAGTCATGGGTGTCCCAGTTACCAAGTGTTTACAGACCCAAGGATAAAATTCTTAAGGTCATGGAGCTCAAATTTGCTGACCAAAAAGGCACCTGGGGTACTCCTCTTGTTACTGTAGAGCGTCCACCTGGGCTCAATGATGTTGGTATGGTAGCCTGGTTTATGGAGATGTCTACTCCTGAGTTTCCTTCTGGAAGGAGGATGTTGATTGTTGCAAATGATGTGACCTTCAAAGCTGGATCTTTTGGCCCAAGAGAAGATGCATTCTTCTTTGCAGTAACTGAGCTTGCTTGTGCTAAGAAACTGCCTCTAATATACTTGGCAGCAAACTCAGGTGCCCGTATTGGGGTAGCTGAAGAAGTTAAATCCTGCTTTAAAGTTGGTTGGTCTGATGAATCAAGCCCTGAACGTGGTTTTCAGTATGTGTATTTAACCTCTGAGGATTATGCTCGGATTGGATCATCTGTGATAGCGCATGAATTAAAGCTGGAAAATGGAGAAACTAGATGGATCATAGATACCATTGTTGGAAAGGAGGATGGCTTGGGGGTCGAGAGCTTGACTGGCAGTGGAGCAATTGCTGGTGCATATTCGAGGGCATACAAGGAAACCTTTACCTTAACATATGTGACTGGAAGAACTGTAGGGATAGGTGCTTATCTTGCTCGGCTTGGGATGCGATGCATACAGAGACTTGATCAGCCCATAATCTTAACTGGTTTCTCTGCATTGAACAAACTCCTTGGCCGTGAGGTGTACAGCTCTCATATGCAACTTGGAGGACCTAAGATTATGGGAACTAATGGGGTTGTCCATCTAACGGTTGCTGATGATCTTGAAGGAATATCTGCTATTTTGAAGTGGCTGAGCTATGTCCCTGCCCATGCTGGTGGCCCACTCCCCATTTCAACTCCCTTGGATCCTCCAGAAAGGCCTGTTGAATACTGCCCTGAGAATTCATGCGATCCTCGTGCTGCTATTTCTGGTGCTTTTGATGGTAATGGGAACTGGATGGGGGGTATTTTTGACAAAGACAGCTTTGTTGAGACACTAGAAGGATGGGCAAGGACGGTTGTTACAGGAAGGGCGAAGCTTGGAGGAATCCCTGTAGGAATAGTTGCTGTTGAGACGCAGACGGTGATGCAAGTTATACCTGCTGATCCAGGCCAGCTTGATTCCCATGAGAGGGTCGTTCCTCAGGCTGGACAAGTATGGTTTCCTGACTCTGCAACTAAGACGGCCCAAGCATTATTAGATTTCAACAGAGAAGAGCTCCCACTTTTCATTCTTGCCAATTGGAGAGGCTTTTCTGGTGGGCAGAGGGACCTTTTCGAAGGGATTCTTCAGGCTGGATCAACCATTGTGGAGAACCTTAGGACTTACAAGCAGCCCATTTTTGTATACATCCCCATGATGGGTGAGCTCCGGGGTGGAGCGTGGGTGGTCGTGGATAGTCGGATAAATCCAGACCATATTGAAATGTATGCTGATCGGACTGCTAGAGGTAATGTACTTGAGCCAGAGGGGATGATCGAGATCAAGTTTAGGAACAAG
Organism: Dryas octopetala; assembly: GCF_963921425.1. NCBI lineage: Eukaryota > Viridiplantae > Streptophyta > Magnoliopsida > Rosales > Rosaceae > Dryas > Dryas octopetala. The sequence goes on along the minus strand of NC_141372.1, from coordinate 9,224,233 downwards.
GAGCTGCTGGAGTGCATGGGTAGGCTTGACCAACAGCTGATCCAACTGAAGGAAAAACTTCAGGAAGCCAGGAGCTGTAGGGTATATGAGATGGTTGAATCCCTACAGCATCAGATAAAATCCCGTGAAAAACAGCTTTTGCCTGTTTACACTCAGATTGCCACCAGATTTGCTGAACTGCATGATACTTCTCTGAGGATGGCTGCAAAAGGGGTAATCAGAGAAGTTTTGGACTGGGCCAACTCTCGATCTTTCTTCTACAAGAGATTGCGTCGGAGATGTGCTGAGGAGTCGCTCATCAAGACAGTGACAGATGCTGCTGGTGAACAGCTGTCACATAAATCTGCAATAGATTTGATCAAGAACTGGTTTTTGAGTTCTGATATTTCAAGATGCAAAGAAGATGCTTGGGTAGATGATGGAGCTTTCTTTAAATGGAAAGATGATCTAGGAAATTATGAGGGTAAACTAAAGGAGTTGCGGGTCCAGAAGGTATTGCTTCAATTAGGAAGCATTGGTGACTCAGTTTCTGATTTGCAAGCCCTACCTCAAGGTCTTGCTGCCATTCTAAGCAAGGTAAACCATCATGTACTATTCTTGTTTTAAGAGCATCTTTGCATGCATATTTTTCCACCTGGAGGTAATAATTTGAATCTAATGCAGGTTGAGCCATCAAGCAGAAAGCTGTTGGTTGATGAAATCCGGCAGGTGCTCAATTAATGGTAAGTTGGTGCTTCATTTGCGACTTTGTTCCCACAAATTGCTTGTTCTGTATCTGCTTAAATCATAGCCATATTTTGATAAGTAGGTACACGTCAATGATCTAGTTGTGTATCTAGATGTAAGAACACAATGGCTGCTTGCCTATCAGATGCATCGATGATCTAGTTGGCTGATAAAAGCTTCAGTGTATATTAGAGGCAGAAGATTTTTAGGGAGCAGTGTCTCGCTCCCAAGTGTAAATTTTGTTAGTCATGAGTAAAATAGAAATAGATAACTAATGTCACAGGAAAACAACCAGCATTTGCAGGCTCTGTTTCACTATCTTTTCATAATTGTTGGTCAATAATAATAAAGTTTGTAATATTCTGTAAGAATAGTTAATTATTCCAGTTATAATTGCAGATTCATGCTGATCATTGTCTATTTTCATAATTGTTGGTCTGAAAAGCTCATTCTAAGAACCATGTCACTCTTTTCCATGAGAACTCGGATCCATTGCTTTTCAAGTCATCTTTCTAGGTTAGTTGTCCTTTCATGCATGGGTTGGTAACCACAAAAGTTCCATCTTGGCAGAAGCCTAGGGTTGAAGATGACTTGAAAAGACAGTTGAAAGTCCAACATGAATTTCTTGGTTTTTTGCAAGACAGTTGAAAGTCCGTCAGGATACATAATATTCCAGTTTCCAAGCTGGTTCATTTCATTGTCTAACAAAACTTAAATACAAGGACTACCGTATGTGCTTTCCATTTTACTAGCAAAACTCAAAGTTACAGGAAAATCCTTAAATTTGACTCATGATAAAAGTTAACATATTGTCAAGGCAAACAGAGACAACCAGTTTAATGTAACTACTATAGTTTCTATCCAATATGCTTCTTTATTTGCATAGAGGCAAGAACCAGTCAGCCAATTCAAAACAAAATGGAGCAACTGAGCAAAAAATGATTAATATATAATAAAATAAAATAATTTGGAGAGCATGCAAATGGTGGTCAGTTGATCATTTCTTCACCCTGTGCTTCATGTTTGCCTTCTCTTTTTCTTTTCTTTTCAACTCTTCACGTTTCTTCTTCTCTCTCTTCTTTCTTTTTCATCTCCTCTTGTGCCTGCCGTTTCTTCTCCTTCTCTTTCTCCTCCTTCCTCTTTGCCTCTTCCTTTACCTTTTTCTCGCTTTCTTCTCTTTTCCTCTTCTTCTTCTCTTTTGCTTTCTTTATCTTTTCTTTCTCCTTCAGCTCTTCCTTTGTCAGCTCTCTTCCTATTTTGAAACACATGTTATTTTGGAGGCTTACAATTATTTCCCTCCTGTGAAAGATGAATGAATATATATCTCTATATATATCGTGGCTTTGTTTTGTATTTTCTGAGTTGGTTTTGAGTGACAGCCGTCCTCATTTGTTGTTCTTGCAGATCCAATGCTTTTCTTGTCATGTATACATTGCCGTCCGAAGGTCATTGGTGGTGGCTTCTATGCTGTATCGGGACACCATAGTACATACTATTTATCAAGTATTAGATATTATTAACCATTATGCATATATTATTCCCATGCCGTTCCTATCTCACATACACCAATCTTATTTCCGTTTACATTTCTACTTACATATAACACATCAAAATGATGAACAAATTTGATGCGAGTCTAGCATGACTCTTCTTCACACTGATTTCAATCGAATTCATCCACTCTATTGGTCGGATATTAAACCCTTCTACTGATCATGGAAGTTCAAACTTTCCACCCTTTTCTTATTATCTTAGATAGACATTATAGACGACAAATGTTCGGCACCACATGCAAACCATGCCACTAGAAAATTCAAACTTTTGATTTGGTCATTCTTTATATTTTCAGGAATACCTGGAATAAACAAATCAACATTACATAGCAGACAAACAGAATGAAACTTTATAAGAAATTGTTTTTCTCACCTATCTAACATGCTACAAAATTGTTTATAGATCAATACTTATTTCAGCCCTGCTTCATTTACCAATACAGAACTTGCCAAAAATGTTTGACAAGACCTCCTCAGAAATGTCTTCTCCACTGATTTGCCCAAGGGCCATTGCAGCATCCCTCAAATCAATTGTCCAGAAGTCCAGAGGCATTTCCTCTTCTATTGAGGATTTCAACCTCGCAAGTGCCTCCTTGGTTCGAACAAGCTGCTCACATTGTCTCTGATGATTCATCAAACTTTTAATATGACAACCAGAATCAACCTCTAATCATAAGATCAATCTCAAGCAAAGTTATGGTAGTAAACAATGACACACATACACACATATATATAGGTTGCTAACCTGATTCACGGTCCATCTGCGGCTGCCCGAAGGAAGTTTGTTGAGACCAACGATCTCTAAAATTGCCATCTCCAACTCTTGGATTCCTTGACCAGTAACAGCAGATGTCAAAACATACTTACTGAAAGAATTGGCACCTTTTTTAACCCAGTCCATGCAATCAGATGGGACACAGTCTATTTTGTTAATTACAAGGATCATTGGGGTGGAAGATCCAGTTGATTTCTGTAATCCCAGACATGAGACAGTTAAATTTATATTCTGAGTGCAAGTTTGCATAATCAGACATAATGATTGACAAATGCAGAGATGGACTTTATATGATACAGAGAGTGAGAGGAAACCTTATTAAATTGAATTCTATCAAGAAGTTCAGAGTCTTCTGGAGTCCAGCCATCAAGAGCACTTATCGCCAGAATAATGACATCAGCACCCATAGCAACTGCTTCTGACCGCTCCACACCTGTGATAAAGACAATGAAGGAAATTTAGATATGCAAGACCCAATGCCATAATAAGATCACCATACACATCAAGCAATAAGCATATCATTGTCTGTCAGCGAAAAATATTAACATTATGCTTGACCCACTGATCCGTGCTCTAAATCACAAAAATTCTATGAGATAAAAGCAATTGTGCATGGAACTACAACTATCATCACACATCTTAAAAGAAACAGATGAAAAAGTATAATTGTAGTTTCCACTACAAAATCGGAACTCTAAAATGCCCTTATATTAAACAAGTTCATTAAGAAATACAGATTTTTGAGGGATCTCATAGATAGTAAACATAACAAACTCAACATGGAAGGCAGTGAATTATTTTACTCTTCATAGGATGCCCAATGGCCCTAGTTCAAAATGATCAATTTTGAAAATAACCAAAATCTTATGCTACTGAAAAATAAAGCTAGATATGAGGTGAACTTGGCTTCTTGTGCATCTGGTTTGGAATCAACACAGGGATTTCGAGACATCAACATTAGCCTTACCAATTTTCTCCACAATGTCATTGGTTTCCCTGATGCCTGCTGTATCAAGAAGGGTTACAGGAATACCATGAACTGCAATACTGGCTTCAATCACATCCCGAGTGGTCCCAGCAATTTCTGTAACTATTGCTCTCTCAGTCTGCACGCTAAAATCAAAATGTGGTACTCAATAACATCTAATGCTTCCCCTAATTGCTAAAATGAACAAAAAGAGCAACTAAAGATATAAAACCACATTTAGTAAAATTAAAATTGTCACGACATACTTTGCTCCATGCATTGAGGAGGCTTGACTTCCCAACATTTGGACGTCCCAGAATTGCTATCTGCAAGATTTGATATAAGAGCTCTAAAAATCATAAAAATCAAAAGCACGTCAAACTACAGAGAATGAAAATCAGAACAGACAATGGTATTCGAAGTGCCGCACAGTGGTAAAGCCAGAGAATACCATAAAAAGCAAAGAGAAGTGCCTCTTTAAGAAGTCGATTTGAAGTTTAACCAAGCAAAGAACACTTAATATAAGGAACTACTAAAGCCCCATATGCACTTTTTATTTTGAAAAAAAAATAAAATAAAATACATGAACATCATGGTTCAATAAGTTTACCATTAGGATATACATAAATTATCATCACTGGAACAATGTTAAAGTCCTCAAATTTCACATAAAATCATTCATAAAACATTTACGAACGTGTAGGCATCCCTAGTACAATGACTTAAATAAAAGAGATAAAACAAACAACTCATCTGCTAAAATGAAATATGCAGCAAAATGAAAAATATAAGCTCCTTAGCACATATAAAGTAGAAAAGTATGAAAATGAAAGCCATTTCTTTATCAAACAAGGAAGAAAATATTAGTAATCTATTTGGCAAATTGTACCTGTAATCCAGATTGCAGAAGTTGGTCATAATTGGCTGTCTCCAAAGAACTCTCAACATCTTGTGACATGGAACATATTTTACTCACAACTTGGTTTGAATCAAGTGGTGGCATCTCATCATCAAAATCCAAACGGGCTTCAATTTCAGTAAGCAGCTCAATGCACTGAGCTCTCGTTGACTTTACCAAGGAAGAGAAACCTCCCTGAAAAATGCCAATGTTAAAATGCTTTGTCGGGGTTGATTATCATTTGTCCAACTAAGGCTTACATAAAAATTAGTAGTAACCAGTTTCCGAAAGAAGAAACGTATAATTATAGAGGCAAGCAGCAACATGCCTGAATTGTGGCTAGTGCTGCATCTGCTGCAGCCACAGACTTGGCTGAAATGAGTTTGTCAACATTTTCAGCTTGTGTTAGGTCTAGACGGCCATTGAGAAAGGCGCGGAGAGTAAACTCGCCTGAATAAAAAAGCACACATGTATTGTAACATGTGGTACCCTTTAGTCTTTGCTCAAGTTTCATTCCAAAAGTTAAAACAATTTGAAGCTCAATTCAAGTTAACTACCTGGTTCGGCAAGCCTAGCTCCAGCTTCTAAACAAGCTCTGAGGACACGATTGAGACACACCTGAGTCCCATGGCATTGAAGCTCAACCACATCTTCGCGGGTGTAAGACCTTGGGGCCAACATGGGTACCGCTAAAACCTAAGCATTAAGCAAGCAAAACCCACTTCACGAACCATTCACAGAAACAGAACTCATTCATATGAATCATATATCATTCAAATTGACTGAAACTGAAACCTACGCATTAAGCAAGCTATACCCAATTCACGTTTCATTCACAGAAACAGAGTTCATTCATATATCGTTCATATTCACCGAAGCTGAAAGTGAAAGTACCTCGTCGACGACATTGCCGTGGGGGTCCAAAGCGACACCGTACTCGACCACATGGCTGGTGGGTCGCCACGCCCACGAACAAGAGCTCGAGCTCTTCCTCTTCTTCTTCTTGTTCGTGGGACGGAACACGCGGCCAGCAATGTCCACCGCAGAAGGACCCGACAAACGTACGATTCCAACGGCGCCAGGAGGGCCCCCCAGTGACGTCACAATGGCCGCGATTGTGCTCGTGTGCTCCAGCTGCTGCTTCTGCAGCTGGGACCCATTGACCAATCGCTCGTCTTTGCCGAGAAGCAGCTTCTGGGTCTTGTCTGGCTCTGTAAGAAAGAGAGGAAATAGAGAGAGTTAGTGAAAGAGCGAATGGCAGAAGTGTGAATAGAGTGGGAAGTGAGGGAGGAGTTTGAGACCTTTTGGAGTGAGATGGGGTTTGGAGGAGGAGGAGAGAGAGGAGAGGAGAGAGAGTGAAGTGGAAGAAGCTATGGCGGATATTGGGTATGGTGGTTTGAGTTTGGGGCTTCTGTACAAGTGCCACAAATGGCGGAAGCGGAATGTTGAGAGCAGAGGCATAGTTTTCTGTGGCGACTTCTCTATCTATCTAAAGTCAGACTCGTCTCTATTAGTGGATTGTGTTGTGTCAATTGTCAACCCACAACTACAAAACCTTTTTTGCGGACCCAAATCTCGTTGGGCTCAAATTGGATTCAGTTGGCTCACTCAAAGTCCAGGATAAGCCCATGATTTATGAATCTAATCACTAATCATGAATGGGGTATATTGAGCAATTAAGGGGTATCAATAGCTATGGTGGATGCACCCGGTCTCCATTTGTTGGAGTAAGTCCTAAACTCCTAATTTAAAATCTCATGGACCGCCGGTTAATTATTCAACAAAAAAATTAAGGGGTAAAAATAGAAGTATAAGCATTTGTTTTTTGTTTTTTTTGGATTAATCAATAATGGTGGTCTATGAAATTTGAACTCAAAACCTACCTCCCACAAAGGAGAGATCGGTGCCATTAGACCAAATGAACATTCTCCCACGAAGGAGAGATGAGGTACTACTAGATCAAATGATCATAAGTTCGATCACAACAAGTATATATAGTACCATTTTAAGGCATATGCAAAAATTTTAAGAAAATGAGTTAATTGTAATAGACATTTTGAAGTTGATGTTTTCTTATCAAATAGATATTAATATGTTATGTTATCAAATTGTTAATCTAAATTACAACATATTCAAATAAGAATCACATATTAATAGTTTAATAATATAATATGTCAAACTATATAATTCTGTTGAGATTAATATATAAAATTATTTGTTCATATCTCATCCATTAATTCTTCCTTATAAGTAGCAACTAGCAAGAATGCAAGATAAAGTCATGAGCATTAAAATGAATGGGTGCATCCATAGAACTCATTTTCAAAGCTAGGACCTTCCCTTTTTCACATAATCTAGAAGACATAAATTGAGAGAGCAAGCTTGCTTTCTACCTGAAATACTTGCTGTGCCGGCTGTGGCTGTGAGAATCGTATCTTGTAAAGAAAGACAGATAAAAAGAATAGTATCTTGTCCTACAAAACTCTGATCATCTCACTTTATATCCCAAGACCTTTTTCATAATTTGAATCAAACCAACCCTGAATGAATGAATCTGGCTTCCTTTGCATCTGCATTCATTCAAAGCAAATAAAACCAACACATTATAACCAAATCCTCTGGTTGCTTTCTGCTTATATATATCGATATCGATTCAAGTGCATGCATGTCGTCATTCTACATAATATAGCTACTTTATAAAACTGAAAATGGAGGGTCACTTGTTTAAAATCATTGCTACACCAGGTCATGTATAATTAATAGATTGTATATGAAACTCGATCTATGTACTTATTAAATTATCAAGTATTAACAGATTAATGATTAATTAAGTAAATTCTTTTTTATCTGTATTCAAAATTAATTATATATCAAATATCTTACAAGAGAGTAATACTCAATAATCATTTACAGGTGGGTGCTGGGTCATATTAATTAAGGTGTGGTCTTGGAGTCAATGGTACAATTAAGAACTTGAAGAAGGGAAATGTTGTTGAGAGAGAGAATCTCATACTGGGGAAATAAAGTCTTTTATTATTTATTGTCAATTAATTTTGGGTTGAATGTTTCAATTTCTTTATTGTATTAGAGCAGTCAATACACATATTAGCTGTTAAGGTTCAACGAATAGCTTTAACGTTACTTAAAATATTTGACGAGATAAAGGCTTGTATAACTAAATATAAGTTCCCTCTCCACTCTTAATTGTTAAATAATTTTTGGTTCAATGCTCTGATTTCTTCACCGGGACATTTACAAGTTAGTAAGTTACAATATTATCGTCAGCAGCATTGAGATTCTAAGGATTCTGATACTTAAAACCACAATCTTATCGCCTAAGCAAAGTGCACAATCATATCTAGTACCTGAACCTCTTTCTATTTGCCCATCTAATATTAAAAATTGTCACTACCTTTTGGCCCTGGTCTCGGATGAGGATCACACTCACTCTCCACTACTTAACCTGCCCTCTTAGTCCTCGGTCCTTACCCAATCCACCACTTTAACTGGTCACCTATTCTCCTTTCTCTATATATTCCAATTTCCATTTAAAGCCTCATTGCTCTTCCATCTTACACAATAGTTGTCTCATACAACAACCCACTTTTCAATTTTTTCCAAGCTTAATTCTTTCAGCAATTTGGTTGAAGAGGATGAAAAAGCAAGCTTCTACAACTGTGAGGAAGATTCACAGATTTTGCACAATTGGACCAAAGAAGCTTGCTAGCTAGAATTGGTCAGAAACAAGCAAATGTTCTTCTTTAGCAACATACAACTCTGAAGGTAAGGCCCAATTTAATTAGCAAAGGTGTGAAATATTTGATATATAGGTGTGGATGAGTGAGATTCATCCACTGGACAACTATCTGTTCAACTAGCTAGCTTAATACATAGTTAATTAGTTACTCTACCAAAATTGTTTATGATACATAAACTTAGACAAAAAAGATTATACATTGCATAGATTATCTCAAATCTTCAACTTGAAATTCAATAATCAATGAGTCCACCCCTCTACCCATTTCCAAATTAGGGGTTCAGGTGATCACAGTACTAGATGAGATATTTCTTTCATTTTCTTTTGTTGTTGAACTTAGATGTAAGTATAGGTTTTATGCATATATAGTAATATTCTCATACCACTTAGGAAACAAACAATAAAGCATATATGTTGATTGTCTAATAAAAGAATATTACTATACCATCTGATTTCTTATAAGTATTGCTCTTAAATCTTGATTTTGAACCCAACCACAATGTCTCTAGATACATACTATACATACTTTAGATGAGTGCCAAGTTTCATTATAACTTTTGTGAAATATTTATTTTCATGCCACGGCCCATGTATGGTCATGGTCATAAATGAGCGGACCCTGTCACCCTGACCTTGTTAGTATTGCGCACATATGGTGTTCAAAATATTCTTCTCATAATATAGACTTAGTACTCTGTTTTCAAATAGGGTGTGCCTCTTCTCTAGGCTCTAGCTTGATTGTAAAGCTCCTAATCGAGGTCAGTTATCCACCTCTTTCTTATCAAAATATAACAACAAAGTGACAAAGAATTCCCACTCACACATAGAAGCCCACCAATATATGATGGGACAATTTCCACTAGTGAACACAATGAATTGTCTTCAATCATCCACTGTAGTTAATTTGGTCAAACCCATTTTATAATCCAGTTATTTGCAACCAATAATTACATATTGGCTCTAAGTATTGATATGGGTAGGATAGAGTCATTCTCATTGTTATCACCTTTTGGGCTTCTGAAAGGCCATTTCAGGAGAAGTATTAAATCCTAAGACAAAATCATTGCTTTTTGAGTTCAAATGTATGGATGTGCACTGTTGTGATAGTATTATATATGTTGATAACTAGTTTCACATTGGTTGAGCTTATATGGGTAGCCGGGTAGGTCTATATATATATACGATCGAGTCTTTCCCACCCAACAGCTTTTAGGACCATGCAAAAGAGGAGTTCATGTGTGAGGGCCTTGGTCTAAGTAATAACTTAGTTTTTGAGTTGGATAATTCAATAATATGTGTGGAGTTTTTTAGAAGCAACAATTTTAGTTTATATGCA